>NC_070619.1:10197458-10457458 GCF_027172205.1 Podarcis raffonei | reverse complement strand
TGTTTTCCCAGTAGTGATGTATGGAAGTGAGAGCTGGACCATCAAGAAGGCTGATCGCCAAAGAATGGATGCTTTTGGATTCTGGTGCTAGAAGAGACTCTTGAGAGTCCCATGGACTACAAGAAGATCAAACCTCCCCATTCTGAAGGAAATCAGCCCTGAGTGCTCACTGGAAGGACAGAACCTGAAGCTGAGGCTCCAAGACTTTGGCCACCTCATGAGAAGAGAAGACTCCCTGGAAAAGACCCTGATGTTGGGAAAGATGGAGGGCACAAGGAGAAGGGGACGACGGAGGACGAGATGGTGGGACAGTGTTCTCAAAGCTACCAGCATGAGTTTGACCAAACTGGGGGAGGCAGTGGAAGACAGGAGTGCCTGGCGTGCTCTGCTCCAGGGGGTCGCGAAGAGGCGGACACAACATCCCTGACCATTAGGTCCAGTTGCGGACGACTCTGGGGTTGCGGTGCTCATCTCGCTTTATTGGCCGAGGGAGCCGGCGTACAGCTTCCGGGTCATGTGGCCAGCAGGACTAAGCCGCTTCTGGCGAACCAGAGCAGCGCACAGAAATGCCGTTTACCTTCCCGCCGGAGAGGTACCTATTGATCTACTTGCACTTTGAGGTGCTTTCGAACTGCTAGGTTGGCAGGAGCAGGGACCGAGCAACGGGAGCTCAGTCCGTCATTGCGGGGATTCGAACCACCGACCTTCTGATCGGCAAGTCCTAGGCTCTGTAGTTTAACCCACAGCGCCACCCGCATCCCTTAAACCCACGAAAGCATCTTGCAATTTCCTTTACGCCCGTCCTCGCCCATTGCACACCCCCTGGTAATCGTTTCCTAGATGCACATTCCGGTCGTGCAAAGCTCCTGGGACAAGGCCATCTGCTTCTCTGCCCCCACAACCGCCACCCCCCTCCCCACAATCGGATTCCTTGACTTAAGGTAAATCTCTCCTCTCCCCACCGCCTTTGTCGACACTCCCTTCAGCTGCCAGGCAGCGCAGGTTTTTATTGCCCAGTAAAACCCACATTAAAGGGACACAGGTGGCACTGTGGGTTAGACCACAGAGCCTAGGACTTGCCGATCAGAAGGTCGGCGGTTCGAATCCCCGCAATGACAGGGTGAGCTTCCGTCGCTCGGTCCCTGCTCCTGCCCACCTAGCAGTTTGAAAGCACACCAGTGCAAGTAGATAAATAGGTACTGCTCCGGCGGGAAGGTAAACGGCGTTTCCATGCGCTGCTCTGGTTCGCCAGAAGCGGCTTAGTCCTGCTGGCCACATCACCCGGAAGCTGTACGCCGGCTCCCTCGGCCAGTAAAGCGAGATGAGCGCCCCAACCCCAGAGTCGGCCACCACTGGACCTAATGGTCAGGGGTCCCTTTACCTTTACCTTAAAACCCACATTAGGCAACGTAGCAGCAGGAGTCTCGGCGTATTGGCCTGAACCCGTGACGTCACTAACCATCTCTTTCCCCGACCCCTGCGACTACGGCAAAGCAATTCTTTTCATTCTTTTCCCAAGCAATCTTTGAAAACATTGCAGGTTTTGCTTTTTTACTTGGTGTGGACAGGGGCGATATAAACGATTCGCCTTATTAATTAATTTTAAGGACTCCTGAAGGATGCTGTCTCTGTATCACGGACCCAACCTGCTTGCTCTTTAATTAACGTTGTTCATTATACACCTTTGGGCGCCGGGCAAAAACGTTCCTTTTTAACCAGGCCTTTGGTCGTTCCGATTTACACCCTATGCCCTTTTAGAATGTGGCTTGGGTTACTGCTTTTGGTTTGATTTTATATGTTGTGGTCTTGTTGTGAACCGCCCTGAGTCCTCTGGGTATAGGGCGGTGTATAAGTTGAATTAATAATTAATAATAATAATAATCTCTAAGCTTTTTGTGCACTTCCACCTCTTAGGTAGGAAATTGCCTATTTTACATAGACCTAGTTCCAGGGTCTATGTCATGGGTAGGCAAACTAGGGGCCGGGGGCCGGATCCGGCCCAATCGCCTTCTAAATCTGGCCCGCGGACAGTCTGGGAATCAGTGCGTTTTTACATGAGTAGAATGTGTCCTTTTATTTCAGATGGATGTCTGGGTTATTTGTGGGGCCTGCCTGGTGTTTTTAACATGAGTGGAATTTGCACTTTTATTTCAAATGCATCTCTGGGTTATTTGTGGGACCTGCCTGGTGTTTTCACACGAGTAGAATGTGCCTTTTTATTTCAAATGCATCTCTGGGTTATTTGTGGGGCACAGGAATTCGTTCATATAATTTTTCCTTCAGAATATATTCCGGCCCTCCGCAAGGTCTGAGGGACAGCGGACCGGCCCCCTGCTGAAAAAGTTTGCTGACCCCTGGTCTATGTAAAATATTGTATAAGGGTGTTATCGTGACGTGTAAATGTAAAACTGGAAAAAATGCATAAACGAATTTTTTTTAATTGCCTTTTTTTCGTCGGAGGAGGAGCAGAGAAGGATGCAACAGAAGTATTTTTCTGCAAACCGGCACGCCCCTCACTGTGTGTATGTGTGTGACCTTAGCAAGCACAGAGGAAGATTAACCAAAGCTGGCTTTGCAAATGCATCCATTGCAAAAGATTTGCCGGACAGACAGACAGGCAGGTAGGGAGGGAGAAAGGGGTGTTTTGTCGTCTCACCTCGCTTCTGCATGAAGCTGAAGAGGTCGTCCAGAAATTCCTTCCTTTTCGGGTCTCCATCGAGTTCGTACAACTGCAGGCGACATAAGATGAAGGAGACATGTTATTCGGAGACCGTTTCCAAGGGGGAGATGCGAAAACGCCACCCTAACTCCCAGCCCCGAGACCCAGAAATCTCGTTTTCGCTTTTGGTATTTTTAAGGTTCGCAATCAAGTCTGCAGCAAAGCAATTTAAGTTTACAACCAAGTTCCCAATTACCGTATTTTCCGGCGTATAAGACAAATGGGCGTATAAGACGCCCCTCCAACTTTTCCAGTTAAAATAGAGAGTTTGGGATATACTCGCCGTGTAAGACTACCCCTCTTCCAACGCACACCAAATAAAAATTAAAAAAAAACAGTCTCCAGTCTGTCTCAGAAATCCGCTCCACTTCCCAGTGGCCGGGGGCTTCTGGGGCCAATTTTCAAGTGTATTTCTGCTTCATCTTGATGTCCTCTGATTTAATTTGCGGTCGTTTTATCCTTTAGTGGGGAGTTGCTGCCGGAGCTGCTGCTGTAGCCGGCGTACAAGAAGACCCCCGACTTTTGAGAAGATTTCCCTGGGTTAAAAAGTAGTCTTATACACCAGAAAATACAGTATTCAAAAATTATATACAAATTTTATATACCGAGAAAGAAAATGAAACAAAAGGAACAAAGAACAAACAGAGAGAAAAAAATGTTATTTACTGAGTTGAGTAGGAGACCCAGAAATCTCATTTTCGCTTTTGGTATTTTTTTTTTATTTGTTATTTTTCTCAGTCAATAAAGAAGAGTGTGTTTTATTTCAGACACAAACTTTTACGGCATTCCAAACGTCGTTGCTCTCTCTTTTTTTGAATATTCTTTTTTATTAAGTTTTCATTTTAGATACACCAACAAACAAAAATATCAAGTCTTTTAACATCTATCTTACTTTATGCTCCATAGAGCCATTGACTTCCCTCCTTCCCTTCCGCAGATTTTCTTATTCCAATCTTTCATTCACAGTTTCATTAGTAAAAGACTAAACCATGACATTTAGGATATCGCTTTTGGTATTTTCAAGGTTCGCAATCAGGTTTGCAGCAGAGCAATACGTTTACAACCAAGTTCCCAATTAATTTTTTTTTTTACAATGAACCGAAAAAACTTGACTGCAGGTGACAGTTATCGCTGCAATTCCAAAAAACCAGGAAAAATAGCCATTTCTCCATAAATTCAGTTTGAGTTGCTCGGATTCTCCTACTGACGATAAATTTCATCATGGTCCACATCTTTCTTTCTTTTTGGTAAAGGTTTTTTTTATTTTCATTCGATAATGTCTATAAACCCAGAGAGAACCGCTAGTTCCAACAGGTGAAAAGCAAAACGTGGAAAGCAAGGTTGGCGGTTTGAATCCCCGCAATGACGGGGTGAGCTCCTGTTGCTCGGTCCCTGCTCCTGCCAACCTAGCAGTTCGAAAGCACGTCAAAGTCCAAGTAGATAAATAGGTACCGCTCCGGCGGAAAGGTAAACGGCGTTTCCGTGCGCTGCTCTGGTTCGCCAGAAGCGGCTTAGTCCTGCTGGCCACATGACCCGGAAGCTGTATGCCGGCTCCCTCGGCCAATAAAGCGAGATGAGCGCCGCAACCCCAGAGTCGGCCACCACTGGACCTAACGGTCAGGGGTCCCTTTACCTTTAGAGCAAGCAAGGAAAATGAATTACCCGCTCGGAAAACTCAGAGCACGGTCAGAAAAGCACCCTCGACCCCAAAGACTGGTCTCTTCGTGGGAACGAGGGGAGCCGGTGAATTGCTAATTTCCCGAGGTTCCCCAGGAAAGAGACTCTTCAGGTTTGTTTCAGCCTTGATGGTTTGGCAGGAAGATGTGTTCTTGAAAGGCAGAGGCGCCCGGCTTGAGGCAAAAGGGAGTTGGGGACCCGGGGACGGCTGGAGACTTTTGTTTTCGAAAACCGAACCAAGCCCAGCCCTGCAGCTAATGAGAGGCTCCGCGGGCAAAGAAAACTGCAGGGTCAGCAACTCTGCAAAAAAGCACACAACGTCCAGAGCCCCATGTCGTCCCGCTGCGGGCGACAGAGAGGTGTGCCGTGTAGAGGAGCAGTCAAAAAGCACGGGCGAATTAGCAAGCTGTTGCTCAATTTCCCATGCTTTGAACCTAAGAACAGCCCTGCGGCTGTTGATCAGGAGCCACCTGACGCAGGATCTGTCCTCACCGTTGACCACTAGATCCCCCAGAGTGAATCTATACAGTGGTACCTTGGGTTACATACGCTTCAGGTTAGAGACTCCGCTAACCCAGAAATAGTGCTTCAGGTTAGGAACTTTGCTTCAGGATGAGAACAGAAATTGTGCTCCGGCGGCGAGGCAGCAGCAGGAGGCCCCATTAGCTAAAGTGGTGCTTCAGGTTAAGAACAGTTTGAGGTTAAGTACGGACCTCCGGAACGAATTACAGTGGTGCCTAGCAAGACGAAATTAATTCGTTCCGCGAGGCTCTTCGTATAGCGGTTTTTTCGTCTTGCGAAGCAAGCCCATTGACATCTTAGCGGATTAGCGCTATTAGTGGTTTAGCGGCTTTTAGCCATCAGCTGTTAAGCGGCTTATCAGCGAATCAGCTGATAAGCGGCTTAGCGGCTTAGGAAAAGGGGGGGAAAGGGGGAAAAAACCCGAAGGAACTCGCAAGACTTTTTCGTCTTGCGAAGCAAGCCCATAGGGAAATTCGTTTTGCGAAGCGCCTCCAAAACGGAAAACCCTTTCGTCTAGCGGGTTTTCCGTCTTGTGAGGCGTTCGTCTTGCGGGGCACCACTGTAAGTACTTAAGCAAAGTTCTTAACCTGAAGCACTATTTCAGGGTTAGCGGAATCTGTAACCTGAAGCGTATGTAACCCGAGGTACCACTGTACATTGAAACTCGGGTTACAGATGCTTCAGGTTGTTTCTTCGGGTTGCAGACCGCCGAAACCCGGAAGTGCCGGGTTATTTCTGGGTTTCAGTGGTCGTGCATGCGCAGAAGCGCTGAATCGCAACCCGTGCATGCGCAGACGCGCTGCTGCAGGTTGCAGACGTGCCTCCCGCATGGATCACGTTTTCCCCAGCCGCTCTGAGCAGCTCCCAACAGAATATTAATAAAATTAATAATAATAATAATAAAGCAATAAAACATCAAAAGGTTTAAGGTCTCCGCCTCGCTCGCTTTTAAACTGTGCCAGACTCAACCAGCCCGCCTACAACTGTTGAAAGCATGTACGGTAAATGAAATTGCGCACAACGCAACCGTGCTGAACACACGTGCAGGAGGAGACGATATGTGAACCCGTCCGACGCAGGGAGATTCTGGCTCCCCGCTGACCGAATCGCGACAACCTCCGGCGTGTGACGGCAACGCGCCTGTCTCCCTTGGCAAGCTGCCTCTCCCCTCCCCGGGCTCCCCGGCGGGCGGAAACTGGGTGCCCCTGCTCCCAGCTATTAATAGGCAGCTGTCAACAGGAATGTCTCTCTCTGGCAGCAGTTGCTAACCTCCTGGCCGGTCCTCCCTGAAACCTGTACGTGTCACGTCAGTCAGAAGCCGAGATGCCCCGCGCGGAGTTTCCAAGCCCCCGGGGTCTCGCTTCTATTTATTCCCCCTGCCCTGCCCGAGTTGGCTACATGCAGCTACGGTGCAGGAACACATTCGAACGGCGGCCAAAGAGCATAGCTGTCAACCGTCCCTTATTTGGCGGGAAACTCCCTTATCCCAGCGCTGTGTCCCGCTGCTGTCCCTTATTGATGATGTCCCTTAAATTTCCCGGGTTTCATGCTCGCCCGTCTCGGGAGAGAAGCAGAGAAACAGCAACAACATCGCTTTTGGGAAAGAGGCTCAATGCTGCCTGCAGCGAAACGCTGCAACCACCGGACTTGAGGACACGGCGGATCGGGAGGGAGGGGTGGCAAAAAGAAGATAACAGAAATTGAGGAACCGAAAGCAACTACTTGCAGGCCAGGCGAACCCGTTAAATGAGTCGCCACAGAAACAAGCAGGTGCGCTGGGGCTGCACCAGTCATTAAAAATAAAACCACACGGCCAGGCTGCGTTTCGTACATGCAAAGAGATTCTGCTTCTCTTCCTTTCAAGGGGAGGGGGAACGGGACTTCTAAAAGGGGAAGCTGAGAAGGTTTCCTTTCTGTGAATGCGGCCGTTTGCAACCCAGAGGGGCTTGACTACTACAATGGGGGGGGGGGGTTGGCGTGGGGCTGGCCCTAGGAGACTGTTCGAAAAGCTGTCTCCGTTACGGCAGCCGTCATGCGTGTGGGGGGGGGGGAGAATATCTCCGTTTTGAAGAGGCATCCCCTCTTAAGGGCGGCAAAGGATGTCGTGGGGACCCCAGTTCCCATCCATTCCCCATCCCACCAGCTCAGGAACGATGGGATATGTAGTCAAGTAATATCCAAAGATAAGTAAAGTAAAGGTAAAGGGACCCCTGACCATTAGGTCCAGTCGTGGCCGAGGGAGCCGGCGCTCATCTTGCTTTACTGGCCAGGGGAGCCGGCGTACAGCTTCTGGGTCATGTGGCCAGCAGGACTGAGCCGCTTCTGGCGAACCAGAGCAGCACACGGAAATGCCGTTTACCTTCCCGCCGGAGCGGTACCTATTTATCTACTTGCACTTTGACTTGCATTCGAACTGCTAGGTGGGCAGGAGAAGGGACCGAGCAATGGGAGCTCACCCTGTCGCGGGGATTTGAACCGCCGACCTTCTGATCGGCAAGTCCTAGGCTCTGTGGTTTAACCCACAGCGCCACCCGTGTCCCAAGCGATCAAGCTAAGGGTGGCCAAATTTTGTGCGACTGCCATAAAACTTAGGGAACAAGCTGTACGACCAAAATGATTAAGGTTTTAAATGACAATTTTAGGTTATATTTTAATATATATTTTTATCTGCCGCTATGTCTGTATTGTCTCTGTTATACTCAATTGCAATTCCATGTGTTTTATGCTTTTCCTGATATTGCAAGCAAGCCGGAACTGGTCTGTGGCCGTAAGAATAAAATTCCATTACAATCGCACCTACATTCTTGAGCGGTGAGCCAAGAACTGCAATCAGCTCCCCCCAATCCGGAGTTCGAGAGAAATGGATATCTTGCTCGGCTGTAAACGGGAACGGCCGGACGGCTTCAGCCTTCCCAGAAATGTGAGGAATGTCGAAGGAATTCGTTAAATATATATGTGTGTGCCTGGAGACTCTCCCACCAAATCCAGCTTCGCCCTCCTCTAAAAAGAACCCCCTCCCCAGCTGTTGGAAGCAAAAAGTTAGGCTGCGTGGTCCGCAGGAACCAGAAGTGAAACCTACAGCTGCCAAGGCAGTGTACCTTGTGAGTGCCTGGAGGCAGTTGGAGGATGGATGGCGGCAAACAGGTTGAGGTTGAATCCTGACAAGACAGAAGGACTGTTTCTGGGGGACAGGGGGCGGGTGGGTGTGGGGGATTCCCTGGTCTTGAATGGGGTAACTGTGCCCCCGAAGGACCAGGTGCGCAGCCTGGGAGTCATTTTGGACTCACAGCTGTCCATGGAGGCGCAGGTCAAATCCGTGTCCAGGGCAGCTCCATCTGGTATGCAGGATGAGACCCTGGCCCTGCCCGCAGACTGTCTTGCCAGAGTGGTGCATGCTCTGGTTATCTCCCGCTTGGACTACTGCCATGCGCTCTCCATGGGGCTACCTTTGAAGGTGACCTCCATTGGCTCCCAGTACGTTTCTGTGTTTTTTTTTTATAAAGATATTTATTAAAGTTTTCAAATTTTTATACAAACAAAAAACAAACAAAAAGATTAAAAAAAACATATAGTTCATAAAGTATACTTTTCAATAACAAATTTCTCTGACCTCCTCATACCTCCCCTTCTTGTATTCCATTTCAGATTATTTGTTCAGCAAATCCTTAACTTAAAGCATTACAGCTTATAATATCACCTTATTTTCTATCCAACCCCTTTTTTTTCCATCCGTGTTCCTTTATATCATTACAGCTAGAAACCGCTCAATTTCAATCCAACATCATTCAGCATTCCTTAATTTTACAAAATTTCTGTAAATAGTCCTTAAATTTTTTCCAGTCTTCTTCTGCCAACTCTTCTCCCTGGTCACGGATTCTGCTCGTCATTTCTGCCAATCCCATACAGTCAATCAGTTTCATCTGCCATTCTTCCAGAGTGGGTAGATCTTGCGTCAGCTCCCAGTACGTTTCTGAGCACAATTCAAAGTGTTGGTGCTGACCTTTAAAGCCCTAAACGGCCCAGTATACCTGAAGGAGCGTCTCCATCGTTCTACCCGGACACTGAGGTTCAGCTCTGAGGGCCTTCTGGTGGTTCCCTCACTGCGAGAAGCCAAGTTACAGGGAACCAGGCAGAGGGCCTTCTCGGTAGTGGCGCCCTCCCTGTGGAACGCCCTCCCACCAGATGTCAAAGAGAACAACAACTACCAGACTTTTAGACGACATCTGAAGGCAGCCCTGTTTAGGGAAGCTTTTAATGTTTGATGTATTGCAGTGTTTTAATATTTTTTTTTGGGAAGCCGCCCAGAATGGCTGGGGAAGCCCAGCCAGATGGGCGGGATATAAATAAATTATTATTATTATTATTATTATTATTATTATTATTATTATTATTATTATTATTATTGCTAGATGCCTGCGGATCAGGTCACATCCTGGAACAATTGCTTTCCAGAAGCAACCGGCTACAAAAGAGCATGCAGCGGAGCGCAGAATCACAGGAAGCAGAGTCAGACCATTGGTGTACATTGGTTCTCAGACTCGATCCATTCCGGAAGTCCTCTCCGAAACCAAAGCGTTCTAAAACCAAGGCACACTTTCCCATAGAAAGTAAGGCAGAACGGATCGATCCGGACTTTGAAAAACAGCCATTGAACGTGGATTTTGCTATCTAACGAGACCATGGATCCATAAAATGAAAGCAATAATCAACGTACAGTGGTACCTCAGGTTACATGCGCTTCAGGTTACATACACTTCAGGTTACAGACTCCGCTAACCCAGAAATAGTGCTTCAGGTTAAGAACTTTGCTTCAGGATGAGAACAGAAATCGCGCGGCGGCAGCAGGAGGCCCCATTAGCTAAAGTGGTGCTTCAGGTTAAGAACAGTTTCAGGTTAAGAATGGACCTCCGGAACGAATTAAGTACTTGACCCGAGGTACCACTGTACAATGGTACGTCTGGATGCGAACGGGATTCGTTCCGGAGCCCCGTTCGCATCCTGAAGCAAACGTAAGATGCAACTGCGCATCTGCGTTTCGCCGCTTCCGCGCCTGACGTCATTTTGAGCCTCTGCGCATGTGCATGTGGCGAAACCTGGAAGTAACGCGCTCCGTTACTTCCGGGTCGCCGTGGAGCGCAAGCCGAAAATATTTAAGCGGAAGTGTATTCATCCCGAGGTACGACTGTACTGCAGTCACACAATCAATCAATCAGTCGATAGGTGAACTGGGTTCCACACAGTCACAAAAACGAAACAGAAATGACCGCAGAAACAAAAGCACAAAATAAATAGCAAAAACAGACAGACCTCAGCACAACGCTCAAATCAGAAGCGTGGCACTCAAAACGGAGCACGTTCAGCTTCTGAAAAAAGTTCGCAAACCGGAACACTTCCTTCCGGTTTTGCAGTGTTTGGTTTCCAAGTTGTTTGAGTACCAAGGCATTTGAGAACCAAGGGACCGCTGTATCCGACTTTTACAAGACATCTGAAGGCAGCCCTGTTTAGGGAAGCTTTTTAATGTTTAATGTTTTAGCCTGTTTTTAATACAGCGGTACCTCGGGTTAAGTACTTAATTCGTTCCGGAGGTCTGTACTTAACCTGAAACTGTTCTTAACCTGAAGCACCACTTTAGCTAATGGGGCCTCCTGCTGCCGCCGCGCCGCCGGAGCACGATTTCTGTTCTCATCCTGAAGCAAAGTTCTTAACCTGAGGTACTATTTCTGGGTTAGCGGAGTCTGTAACCTGAAGCGTATGTAACCTGAGGTACCACTGTACAGTGGTACCTCGGTTTTCGAGTGTCTCAGGAGCTGAACGTTTCGGTTTTCAAACACTCAAAACCCAGAAGCAATTGCTGGAGCCTGTAACCTGAAGCATATGTAACCTGAAGCGTATGTAACCCGAGGTACCACTGTTTTCTGTTGGGAGCCGCCCTGAGTGGCCGGGGAGGCCTGGCCAGATGGGTGGGGTATAATTAAGAAATTATTATTATTAGTTTGTGCAGGGGGAAAACCGGAGGGAGTTGTGGGACTGGCCTCGTCCGCCTCCTCTCCAACTGACCCTCCGCCCGACGCTGAAGGGGTAACGTAAGCCGGACCGTATCCATGACAGCAAGTGGGCACAGCTGCCGAAATGTCACACGAGGCTGGGAATCCTTGCGGATTCCACTCCTGATATCAGTCTCCCCCTCCAGAGGGACAAAAAAAACCCCACAACAGGCAGCTTCCGGAAGGAGGAGGAACAATTAAAAAAATAAAATAAAACGAGCCCCGAACGTGTCAACCCAGGAAGAGCGGCAGAATTGGAAGATGGAAGGGTCCCTCCGAAGATCATCCAATCCAACCCTCTTCTAGTAATAAAAATAATTTATTATTTGTACCCCGCCCATCTGGCCGGGTTTCCCCAGCCACTCTGGGCGGCTTCCGCAAAGACCAAAAATACACTAAGATGTCACACATTAAAAACTTCCCTGAACAGGCCTGCCTTCAGATGTCTTCTGAATGTCGGGTAGTTATTTATCTCTTTGACATCTCATGGGAGGGCGTTCCACAGGGCGGGCGCCACCACCGAGAAGGCCCTCTTCCTGGTTCCCTGTAACCTCACTTCTCGCAATGAGGGAACCGCCAGAAGGCCCTCGAAGCTGGACCTCAGTGTCCGGGCTGAACGATGGAGGTGGAGACGCTCCTTCAGGTATACTGGACCGAGGCCATTTAGGGCTTTAAAGGTCAGCCCCAACACTTTGAATTGTGCTCGGAAACGTCCTGGGAGCCAATGTAGGTCTTTCAAGACTGGTGTTATATGGTCTCAGTGGCCGCTCCTAGTCCCCAGTCTAGCTGCCGCATTCTGGATTAGTTGTAGTTTCCGGGTCACCTTCAAAGGCAGCCCCACGTAGAGTGCATTGCAGTAGTCCAAGCGGGAGATAACCAGAGCATGCACCACTCTGGCCAGACAGTCTGTGGGCAGGGAGGGTCTCATCCTGCGTACCAGATGGAGCTGCCCTGGACACAGAACTGACCTGCGCCTCCATGGACAGCTGTGAGTCCAAAGTGACTCCCAGGCTGCACACCTGGTCCTTCGGGGTCACAGTTGCCCCATTCAGGACCAGGGAGTCCTCCACACCTGGCTGCCCCATCTAGGCAGGAATACGCAGTTGTTTTTATGCACAGGAATCGAAACCCGCGGCGGAGCAGGATTAAACCGCAAAGAAGTTCACAGGACACACACGCGCCTGTCTCAGTTTGTTAAGGTTCGGGGGCCGGCCATGCGAGGGAGACGAGGCAAAAGAAAGAAAGAGAGAGAGAGGTATAAGGAAGCAAAAAGAGGTACTGACGACTGAAGAATGGAGGATGAAGTTAATGGACTATGCAGAATTAGCTAAACTAACAGGAAGGATTCGAAACCGGCGAGACCAGAAATTCATGGAAGACTGGGGTCAATTTATGGACTATTTGAAAAGTAATTGTGAAGAACAGACGATGTTTGTAGGTTTGCAAGAAGCTTTGTGAGGAGTATTGTAAAAATGGACAAGGGGGAAGATGATTTCTTAAGAGATATAAAGGCAATATAAAGTTAAGAAATGCATAAGAAGTGGTTAAAGCGGTGGATCATCAGAAGTGCTGACGGAAGTCTAAAAAGATTGTACAAGTGATAAGTTTTGTGGTACATTTTATAATTTATATGTTAAAATTAATAAAAAATATTATAAAAAAGAAAGACCTAACCAACTTGGGGGATTGTTCGAACTCGGAGCTCCGGCAACCGTAGCCCAGCGCTCGAGCCGGTTTCCCGGTCAGACCGGCCGCATGGGAACTTCGGAAAAAAAGACCCCATAGCTGTAACTGAAATGTCCCTGAACATGTGCAGACTGCCCCTCGGGGGCTGTTTCAGAGCCTATGATCTATGGGCTAGTATTAAAATGAGGCTGCATTTTAAATTGTACTTTAACCCGTATTTTAAATTGGTTTTTTTCTTCTTCTTCTCCCCCCTATTATGTTTTTATTGTAATTTTACTGGTGTTAGCCAGTCCTCTTATAGCTCTGTTTAGATGATTAATAATAATAATAATAATAATAATAATAATAATAATAATAATTTATTTACCGTATTTTTCGCTCTATAAGACGCACCAGACCACGAGACGCACCTAGTTTTTGGAGGAGGAAAACAAGAAAAAAAATATTCTGAATCCCAGAAGCCAGAACAGCAAGAGGGATCGCTGCGCAGCGAAAGCAGCAATCCCTCTTGCTGTTCTGGCTTCTGGGATAGCTGCGCAGCCTGCATTCGCTCCATAAGACGCACACACATTTCCCCTTACTTTTTAGAAGGGAAAAAGGGAGTCTTATAGAACAAAAAATACGGTATATCCTGCCCTCCCCCAGCCGAAGCCAGGCTCAGGGCGGCTAACAACAATAAAATAATACAACATTCTAAAGACATTCTAGAGTAGGTTATGTCTTGATAACGTAAACGTTTTCAGTTTTTTGTATCAATCCAGTACATTTCCTTTTAATCGTTGAATGGTTCTGTGTGCATTGCGGCAGCCTTTGGCTACATGCAATAAAATTGACTGATAGATAAACTGAGGATCTTCACCATTTTATAACATGCAGATAAAAATATACGTTGAGAATCCAGACATAGGAACTGAGGGAAGCCAGGGGGTGGGTATCTGTTTAGGACAGGGGTCTTCGTGACCCCCTGGACCAGAGCACGCCAGGCCCTCCTGTCTTCCACTGCCTCCCACAGTTTGGTCAAACTCATACTGGTAGCTTTGAGAACACTGTCCCACCATCTCGTCCTCCGTCGTCCCCTTCTCCTTGTGCCCTCCATCTTTCCCAACATCAGGGTCTTTTCCAGGGAGTCTTCTCTTCTCCTGAGGTGGCCAAAGTCTTGGAGCCTCAGCTTCAGGATCTGTCCTTCCAGTGAGCTCTCAGGGCTGCTTTCCTTCCAAATGGAGAGGTTTGATCTTCTTGCAGTCCATGGGACTCTCCAGAGTCTCCTCCAGCACCAGAATTCAAAAGCATCCATTCTTCGGCCATCAGCCTTCTTTATTGTCCAGCTCTCACTTCCATACATCACTCCTGGGAAAACCATGGCTTTAACTATACCAGGGGTCTGCAACCTTTAAGACAAAAAGAGCCACTTGGACCCGTTTCTGAAGAAAAAAAAACTGGGAGCCGCAAATAACTTTTTTGTCACTTTTTTATTTCTTTGTTTGACCCCTCAGAATTACTCCTCCTCATAGAAATAAACATTAAATTAACAAGTTACCTTTGTGTGTGTGTGTGTGTGTGTGTGTGTGTTCTTCACTCCCCTTCAAAACAGTGACCAGCGTACATGCCCCCTTTCAATGCAGTGACCAGCGTACATGCCCCTTACAATGTAGCGGGTGGGCGGGCGGGAAGGTGACGTCGGGACGGTGCGTGACTAACGCACGCACCGCCCCCATGCGACGTCACAGCCAGTACAGCGCCCGCCACAGTGGGGAGTGTCGGGGTGCACAATGCGCCTCCTCCCCTCGCTAGTATGCGCCCCGGAGCCGCGGCAAAGTTGTAAAAGAGCCACATGCGGCTCCGGAGCCGCGGGTTGCCGACCCCTGGTTTAGGAGAGGGGTGGGGAAAAATGCGGGAGGGAAACAATTCGGGATGGTGCATCTTCATTAAAATTGCTATGTTGAAATTCCTAATAATTTTTATTTATTTATTTTATTATTCTTTATAATTATTTCATCTTAACTATTATTCCTAATAATTTTTTATTTTTATTTTATTTTATTATTCTTTATAATTATTTTATCTTCATTATGATTCCTAATAATTTTTTCTTTTTATTTTATTTTATTATTCTTTATAATTATTTCATCTTAACTATTATTCCTAATAATTTTTTATTTTTATTTTTATTTTATTTTATTATTATTTATAATTATTTTATCTTAATTATTATTCCTAATAATTTTTTTTAATTTTATTTTATTATTATTTATAATTATTTCATCTTAATTATTATTCCTAATAATTGTTTATTTTCATTTTATTATATTATTTATACTTATTTTATCTTAATCTTTATTCCTAATAATTTTTTATTTTAAAAAGACCCTCAAAAAAATAAATAAATGGCCCGATTCCGCGTTGTTAAGGCATCTTTTGCGAGTGGCGAGTCTGCTTGCAAAAGTTGGACGGAAAGCAGATCTCACACGTCTAAGAGTCCATTTCCAGACAGCTGCTGGCTGCGAGGGGCAGATTATCTGCCCTGCCGGTTAATGCAGAGAAAGCCCTAATCAATATTTTAGAAGAAAGTAAATTGACCCTCCTGCGGTCATTACGGGAGGGACGCAATCCATCTCTCGCACAGCCTGCATCCGCCGAAATCCACTGGGTTCCTTTTTTTCTTCCTCTTCAACCCCGACCCCAATCCCTGGACACGCTTACATAAGAGGAGGGAATAGACCCAGAATATCTACATTTATGGGGACGCGGGTGGCACTGTGGGTTAAACCCCAGAGCCTAGGGCTTGCCGATCGGAAGGTCAGCGGTTCGAATCCCTGCGATGACGGGGTGAGCTCCCGTTGCTCGGTCCCTGCTCCTGCCAACCTAGCAGTTCGAAAGCACGTCAAGTGCAAGTAGATAGTGTGCAAGTAGATAAATAGGTACCGCTCCAGCGGGAAGGTAAACGGCGTTTCCGTGCGCTGCTCTGGTTCGCCAGAAGCGGCTTCGTCCTGCTGGCCACATGACCCGGAAGCTGTACGCCGGCTCCCTCGGCCAGTAAAGCGAGATGAGCGCCACAACCGCAGAGTCGGCCACGAATGAACCTAACGGTCAGGGGTCCCTTTTTATATACGGTACGATCGCATCCAGGGTCAGATTTAGCTTTGATGAGGCCCTAAGCTACTGAAGGTAATGGGGCCCTTTCTATGTCCAGCTGTCCTTTGTCAACAACAAATTGCTGCTGTTCTTTTGTGTTGAATATATGCTATATGGTCATTTATGGACCTAATAGGTATCTCAGGCCATTTGCACATTCAGAATGTAGGCACCCTATATATGGAAATGAGCAAACCAGTGATGTTTCAGAGTAGGCATAGGCGAACTCTGGCTATAAGAGGACTGGGTCCCTTTACCTTTATCTACTTTTATATACACACACACACACACACACACACACATATACAGGTGAAGCTCGAAAAATTATAATATCGTGGAAATGTTCATTTATTTCAGTAATTCAACTTCAAAGGCGAAACTAATAGATGAGATAGACTCACGACATGCAAAGAGAGATATGTCAATCTTTTATTTGTTATCATTGTGATGGTCATGGCGTACAGCTGATGAAAACCCCAAATGATCATCACAATGATAAGAAATAAAGGATTGACATACAGTGGTACCTCAGGTTAAGTACTTAATTCGTTCCAGAGGTTCGTTCTCAACCTGAAACTGTTCTTAACCTGAAGCACCACTTGAGCTAATGGGGCCTCCTGCTGCTGCCGCGCCGCCGGAGCACGATTTCTGTTCTTATCCTGAAGCAAAGTTCTTAACCTGAAGCACTATTTCTGGCTTAGTAGAGTGTGTAACCTGAAGCGTATGTAACCCGAGGTACCACTGTATCTCTCTTGGCATGTCATGAGTCTATCTCATATATTAGTTTCACCTTCTAAGTTGCATTACTGAAAGAAATATGCAGATGATCTCTTGCACAGCTCACCTGAGCTTGGATTGGTGGAAACCCAGCTGTGGGTTTTTTGTTCCTGCGGGGCGAGACTCAGTCTCCCTATCCGTGAAATGGGCTGTGTTTGCTAAACGTAAGAGACCTCGGCACCAGTTTGGGCCAGGAGAAAAACGCCTGCGTTAAACCCAACGCAGAAACATTCAGAGAAAGTTACAGAGCGCACTGGTCACCGCGAAACAGAGTGATGCAACCTTCCAAGCCTAAACAGAACGCCGCATTTGGCCCAGGTCCTTCACAACTTCCCTGGGAATCAATCCCAAAACTCGGGCGGGCGAGGAAAAAGCTTTTATTGGTCAGTTGTGCCGTGGCTTAAATTGCCCCACCATTAAGAGGGAAAATAAAATATTTTGGTGTTTTTTTTAAAGAGGTCACTGTCAGCAGAAGGACTGCAAAGGTTTGTTGTTCCCGGGGAGGCCATAAAGAGTCTAGACGCTCCCATAAAACAGACAAAAACTAGAAAGGCGAGGAGGCCGAGTGGGCGGAGGAGAAAGGAAGACAGGAACTGTTGTCGGCTCGGAAAATAAAAAAATAGGACGCAAGTAAGAGGGAGGTCAGGAACTGGGATGAGATGAAAAGGGATCAAGGCATCAAAAAGGTTTGCAGCTGGCGAGAAAATTAGGAGAGGCTCTGACAAGACACGTTCGGGTTTGGATTGTCTCTGGAGGGACAAAGGGAGCTGTGGCTCATCGGAAGTTGAAAAACTACAGTTCCCATTGTCCTTCGCCACTGTCTGCAAGCTGGCCGGCTGGGGCTACTGGGAGATCTGGTGGGGCCCCAGTTCCCCCAGTATCCCTGCTCGAAGAGAAGGCGTTATTGAGAGGGTTCTGCCCCACCTTGGTCGCAACCCGGGCCTGGAGTCCTGTGGGTTCAGGGCGCCCCATTTTAAGGAGGGTGCCGGCAAGGTGGAAGGAGGGCAGTCTGGGAACCGATGAGGAATGGTCGAAGGAGCTGGGAAGGAGGAAACGGAGGCACGGCGGCCAACTTCCAATATCTGACGGGCTCTCCCATGGAAGATGGAATCACAGATTTGCCAGAGGTGCCACGATTTAAGAAGGATATCGACAAGGATGTTCTTGCGGCAACCAAGATGGTCAAAGGGTCTGGAAACCAAGCCTGATGAGGAACGGTCGAAGGAGCTGGGTATGTTTAGCCCGGAGAAGAGGTGATAGGAGAGTCATCTTCCAAATATCTGAAGGGCTGTCGCAGGGAAGAGGGAGCAAGCTCGTTTTCTCCTGCTCCGGAGGGCAGGACTCGAACCCGTGGCTTCAAGCTGCGAGGAAGGAGAATCCGACTCAACATCTGACAGCAAGAGCTGGGAACGTTCCTCCTCAGGAGGAGGCGGACTCTCCTTCCTTGGAGGTTTTGAAGCAGAGGTCGGGCGGCCATCTGTCCTGGATGCTTCAGTTGAGATTCCTGCATTGCAGGGGGCGGGTCAGACTAGATGACCCTTGGGTCCCAACGCTACGATTCTATGAATTTGTCCCTTTTTCCAAAGCCATCCAAGTCAGCGGCCGCTCTTGCCTCCTGCAGAAGACAGTTCCATAGTCCAACCTGCCCTTTTACCTGCCCTGTCCTGAAATTTCCCGGCGTTCGGTACCCGGGCCACGAGTTCGAGTCTCCACACCCCTCCTTAAGAAAAAAGCCTCTTCCCCTCCGTACGCCTACAGGTGAAACTCGGAAAATTAGAGTACTGTGGGAAAGTTTTATTTCAGTGATTCAACTTAAATGGTGAAACTAATATACGAGATAGACTCATGACGTGCAAAGAGAGATATGTCAAGCCTTTATTTATTATCATTGTGATGATCATTTGGGGTTTCCATCAGCTGTACGCCATGATCATCGCAATGATAACAAAGAAAGGCTTGACATTAGGTCCATATAGTCAAAGCTCTGGTTTTCCCAGTAGTGATGTATGGAAGTGAGAGCTGGACCATCAAGAAGGCTGATCGCCGAAGAATGGATGCTTTTGAATTCTGGTGCTGGAGGAGACTCTTGAGAGTCCCATGGACTGCAAGAAGATCCAACCTCTCCATTCGGAAGGAAATCAGCCCTGAGTGCTCACTGGAAGGACAGATCCTGAAGCTCCAAGACTTTGGCCACCTCAGGAGAAGAGAAGACTCCCTGGAAAAGACCCTGATGTTGGGGAAGATGGAGGGCGCAAGGAGAAGGGGACGACGGAGGACGAGATGGTGGGACAGTGTTCTCAAAGCTACCAGCATGAGTTTGACCAAACTGCGGGAGGCAGTGGAAGACAGGAGGGCCTGGCGTGCTCTGGTCCAGGGGGTCACGAAGAGGCGGACACGACTAAACGGCTAAACAACAACAACATTTTAATATTCTGTTGGAAGCCGCCCAGAGTGGCTGGGGAAACCCAGCCAGATGGGCAGGGTGTAAATAATAAATTATTATTATTTTATTATTCTGACCGGCTTGCTTGCTGCAGTGGCGAACGGCCAGGACGGGACGGGGTCCCCTTCCACGCAGCCGCGTTTTTGCTGAATGATGCAAGGCCACGCACGGAAACTGATGTCTTCACCCAAATGTGGTGGCAGGGAAAAAACAGTGCTGTGGGAACCCTCGGTTTGCAATGCAGGAGTTAGAATATGGGGAGGAAATAAGAGAGAGAAAATAGGAAGTTCTGCTCAGAAATCAACAGCCGCAACTGAAGATCTTCCAGTAAATCAGTCAGTTTTCTACAAAAAACACACACACACAAACACGCTTTGAACAACAAAGAGTTCCGGCACGCAACGTCCAAATTACGCAAGGTTTGCTCCGGGGGGCCTCCATAGGAAGCTATCGCCCTGGCGGGGGGGGGGCGGATGGTGGAGATGAGCCCAGCCCTGTCTTGTTGGGTCACAGAACAGGCACCGTGCAGCGACGCTTTCTTTCCTCGACCCTGCCCGTTGCGCTTTCCTCTAGTGTCGTGGCCGGCAGACTGCGATTCCTCCCTCCCCCCCCCAAACACACAATTATTATTAAATTTTCTGTTTTACAATGTGAAATACAGCGGAACCTCAGTTTCCAAGCGCCTAGGGAGACGAATGTTTCCAAAGACGAAAGCCGAAAACCCAGAACCCTCCCCCCCCCCGACACACAATTATTATTAAATTTTCTGTTCTACAATGTGAAAGACAGTGGAACCTCGTTCAGTGGAGCTGAACGTTTCAAAAGCCGAACGCCAAAAACCCGGAAGTAATTGCTTCCGTATTTGAACGCACGTGTTTTTCCATTTTCTCGATGGAAACCGCCAAACGTTTCGGAAGTCGAACAGATTATGTTCAAGAACCGAGGTACCACTGCACTCGTTTAAACATCCTTAAAATATCAACGACTTCACTTCTTCTCTTTCCACAGTTCATTCTGCATATCAAAGATCCTGGCATATTTTACGATGACCTATGGGGGTCCCTTGCAACTGCGCAATCCTACCCGTCTGAGGGAAGCGAGAGCTGGACCATAAAGAAGACTGATCGCCGAAGAATGGATGCTTTTGAATTCTGGTGCTGGAGGAGACTCTTGAGAGTCCCATGGACTGCCAGAAGATCAAACCTCTCCATTCGGAAGGAAATCAGCCCTGAGTGCTCACTGGAAGGACAGATCCTGAAGCTGAGGCTCCAAGACTGTGGCCACCTCAGGAGAAGAGAAGACTCCCTGGAAAAGACCCTGATGTTGGGGAAGATGGAGGGCACAAGGAGAAGGGGACGACGGAGGACGAGATGGTGGGACAGTGTTCTCGAAGCTATGAAGATGAGTTTGACCAAACTGTCGGAGGCAGTGGAAGACAGGAGGGCCTGGTGTGCTCTGGTCCAGGGGGTCACGAAGAGGCGGACACGACTAAACAACTAAACAACAACACCCGTCTGAGCAATGAGACTTTGTGCGTTTGCGAAAGGGAAAAGCTGGCTTTGGGGATTGCCTTTCCCCGATACGGGGCGGAGCAGCGAGCGCTCGCCTTTGGATCCTGGCCAGCGTTCAAGCGCTTGGCTGGGAGTCCCACTTGGCCCCGCTCCAAGGAGAAGACGACTCGGCTCTGAACACTCTCCAAGCTCAGCTGGTCGGCCGCAACCTTGGCAGCAAGACGCCCGGGGGAGAGGAGGAGGAGGAACGCAGGAATGTAAACAGAACGGCGCTCTCGGAGGAGCCGGCAAGCCAGGGCTTGCCAAAGCGCTACCGCCGCCACCTCCAGGGCCGTCCCGCGAAGGAGGACCTTGGCAGCGGTGCAGCCGGGTGACTTCTTAACCCCAAAGAGCGGCTCCAAGGAGGGGCAGAGGCTGAGCCGGCGGTTGCTGCAACCCGGCATGCGTAAAGAGAGAGTCCCGACCGGGGTTAGAAACTCGGCGATGTCGTGCTCCTTTAACCATGGGTAGGCAAACTAAGAAAGTGACGCGGGTGGCGCTGTGGGCCTAGGACTTGCCGATCAGAAGGTCAGCAGTTCAAATCCCCGCAATGACGGGGTGAGCTCCCGTTGCTCGGTCCCAGCTCCTGCCAACCTAGCAGTTCAAAAGCACATCAAAGTGCAAGTAGATAAATAGGTACCGCTCCGGCGGGAAGGTAAACGGCGTTTCCATGCGCTGCTCTGGTTCGCCAGAAGCGGCTTAGTCCTGCTGGCCACATGACCCGGAAGCTGTACGCCGGCTCCCTCGGCCAATAAAGCGAGATGAGCGCCGCAACCCCAGAGTCAGTCACCACTGGACCTAATGGTCAGGGGTCCCTTTACCTTTAGGCAAACTAAGGCCCAGGGGCCAGATCCGGCCCAATCGCCTTCTCAATCCTGCCCCCGGACGGTCCGGGAATCAGCGTGTTTTTACACAAGTAGAATGTGAACTTTTATTTAAAATGCAGCTGTGGGTTATTTGTCGGGCATAGGAATCCGTTCATTTTCCACCCCAAAATATAGTCCGGCCGTCCACAAAGTCTGAGGGACAGTGGACCGGCCCCCTGCTGAAAAAGTTTGCTGACCCCCAAGTTAGATGCTGTGTAGTTAATTAATGTTTAGTTGATAAGGAGCAGACTTCTAGCTCCTAAGGAGGTGAAGAGAAGCTCAAAATTGTGCTCACAGTGCCTGGGGAACCTAAATAATCCGATCCAGGGGTGCTTTGCGGCAGTAAAATTACAGTAAAATCATAATTTGGGGGGAAACCCAATTTAAAATACAGGTTCAAATGCAATTTAAAATAAAAAAGGCCTGGAAACGATGCCTTATGAGGAACGGCTAAGGGAGCTGGGCATGTTTAGCCTGGAGAAGAGGAGGTTAAGGGGTAATATGATAGCCATGTTCAAATATATAAAAGGATGTCACATAGAGGAGGGAGAAAGGTTGTTTTCTGCTGCTCCAGAGAAGTGGACACGGAGCAATGGATCCAAACTGCAGGAAAGAAGATTCCACCTAAACATTAGGAAGAACTTCCTGACAGTAAGAGCTGTTTGACAGTGGAATTTGCTGCCAAGGAGTGTGGTGGAGTCTCCTTCTTTGGAGGTCTTTAAGCAGAGGCTTGACAGCCATATGTCAGGAGTGCTCTGATGGTGTTTCCTGCTTGGCAGGGGGTTGGACTCGATGGCCCTTGTGGTCTCTTCCAACTCTATGATTCTATGATTCTATGATTCTAAGATAGCTGAGAGTCCCAGAATATTTGGGTGGGGGCCCCAACAGACGCACCCCCTGCCTTTAACCAGCACTGCGTCATCGGCACAGGGGAAAAACAACAACACACGGCCAAGACTTTCGAATTCGGGACCGCTCCAACCTGCGGAACCCGCAGCTGAAAATCCAGGGCGTGTGGCCCGGCTTACCCGGCCGAGTCCGCCCCACCCAGGGAATTAAGTGGGCTTGCGACCCCTTATCTCGGACACACCCTGCCATGCTGCCTGCTATCTCTCACTCTCAATTCCTGGAGGCCGACAAGAGCCAAACAGAACCGCCCCAAAGTTTCCAAGCCGAAAGGGAAAATAAAGGGTCGACATCCGCCCAAGTTTAGCTCTGGGGTAAAGATGACAGGGCCCCTGACCATTAGGTCCAGTCGTGACCAACTCTGGGGTTGCGGCGCTCATCTCGCTTTACTGGCCGATGGAGCCGGCGTCCAGCTTCCGGGTCATGTGGCCAGCAGGACGAAGCCGCTTCTGGTGAACCAGAGCAGCGCACGGAAACACCATTTACCTTCCTGCCGGAGCGGGACCTATTTATCTACTTGCACTTTGATGTGCTTTCGAACTGCTAGGTTGGCAGGAGCAGGGACTGAGCAACGGGAGCTCACCCCGTCATTGCGGGGATTCGAACCGCCAACCTTCTGATCGGCAAGTCCTAGGCTCTGTGGTTCAACCCACAGCGCCACCTGCGTCCCTAGCTCTGGGGTAGCTGGACCATAAAGAAGGCTGGTCGCCGAAGAATGGATGCTTTTGAATTCTGGTGCTGGAGGAGACTCTTGAGAGTCCCATGGACTGCAAGAAGATCAAATCTCTCTATTCGGAAGGAAATCAGCCCTGAGTGCTCACTGGAAGGACAGATCCTGAAGCTGAGGCTCCAAGACTTTGGCCACCTCATGAGAAGAGAAGACTCCCTGGAAAAGACCCTGATGTTGGGAAAGATGGAGGGCACAAGAAGAAGGGGACGACGGAGGACGAGATGGTGGGACAGTGTTCTCGAAGCTACGAACATGAGTCTGACCAAACTGCGGGAGGCAGTGGAAGACAGGAGTGCCTGGCGTGCTCTGGTCCAGGGGGTCACGAAGAGGTGGACACGACTAAACAACTAAACAACAACAATCTCTGGCTTGATTAAGTCATACAGAGATACAGCGGGCAAACTCTCCCAAAGGGGTGTGGCTATAATCGCCCACCGCCCTCCAAAGCTCGACTGGGGGGGGCCCGGAGACCCTAAACAGCCACTGCCGGACTTTACTGAGCTAGGTGTTCTGACAGTCCGCCTTAGCGCGAGGCTGCCGGGGACTCGTCCATAGATACAGCGGGGAGCCTCTCCGCACTGGAAGCGAATCAACACCCCCCCCCCCGGGAAATACAGGACAAAAAGCGGCCGCCATTAGCAGGGGGGAAAGCTTGCCTCCTTGCACAGCAGAGACTCGCCGAGAGAGGCGACAGGGAACCTCTCCTACCTCCAAGGTCCTCAAATCACCCCTGATCTGAGAATGAAACCTTAAAAAACAAAATCCAATGTATGGAATCAGGAGGATATACAGAAGCAAGCAATTTTCTCCTGAAATGATGAAGCGCTTGTTTTCAAACTACTCCTGCCACTTTGCTAATAATAATAATAATAATAATAATAATAATAATAATAATAATTAATAAATAAATAAATAAATAAATAAATAAAATAAACTTCTCTCTCTCGCTCTCTCGTCCCATCTGGATTCCATCTGCTGCTGTTTGGTTTGCGGCTGATTCTTCTCCCCCCAAATTCCCAATGTATTTACAACTCGGACATCAAAGGAAGGCCAGTCCTCTAGGGAGAAGGCCCTTGCAAAGAGAGCGATTTCCTTCTCTTAACTCTACAGCTTTCCTGATTCAATACCCAGACCGCTGATCAAACAAGGAGCGAGAGCGCCTGTCGGAAAGAAAGGAAGCGTTTCTTTCTCCACAAAAAAAGGAAAAAAGAGTAGATTTTGGGGTGGGGGAGGTCAGAGCCGCTAAATTACTGCTTTCTCTTCCTCTCTCTCTCTCTGTGTTTCTGATCAGTTTGTTGCAAACGACATCTCTTGCAATAATTGCCGGCAGGAAAAAAACAGAAGAGAGAGAGAGAGAGAGAGAGAGAGGGAAAGGAAAGAGAGAGAATGAGAGAAAGAAAGAAAGGAGAGAGAGAGAGAGAGAGAGAGAGAGAGAGAGAGAGAGAAAGAGAGGGAGAAAGAAAGAGAGAAATAAAAAGAAAGAAAGGAGAGAGAGAGAGAGAGAGAGAGAGAGGGAGAAAGAGAGGGAGAAAGAGAGAAAGAGAGAGAGAGAAAGAGAGAGAGAGAGAGAGAGAGAGAGAGAGAGAGAGAGAAAGAAAGAAAGAAAGAAAGAAAGAAAGAAAGGAGATTCACGCAGATAACCGGATGCCTTGCAGGCCGCAATTCCAGCTATGTGACGAACGTTTGTCGAAATGCAAACTTCTCCGCGCAGCGTGCAGTTATGCTGCGAAGCTTGCTCTTTGCAGGAGGCGCCGATCAGCCACGCACCTCGACGGGTTCGAAATTCAAACCCGCAGGGAAGGAGAGAGCTCGCTGCGACCCAATATCCGAAGAAGCAGCGCCCAGTGCGATCCGAAAGCCCGCTACGCTGAAGAAGAGCTCTGTGCGATCCGAAAGCTTGCTAAACATGAAAATGTGGGCTATTTCCACACACACCCCAGGACGCCAGAAACACATGCGCCGTATCAAGAACGTCAAGAAAAGCACCATCTTATAATGCCCAGCTTTTCTTATGTTCTTAATACCTTGTGTGCATTCTGGCATCGTGGGGAAAATACCCCTGTTTTTATTTCAGCAAGCTTTCAGGCTGCACAGATCTCTTCGTCAGTGCAGCAGGCTTTCGGATCACACAATGCGCTTCCCCAGAGCAGCAAGCTATCGGCCGCAGAGAACTCTTTTTTCTCCGGACGCTGCCGTTCAAAGGGACCCAAAATGCTTTCTTTATAAAATAAAATACGAAAGCCAATCCCTATATTTTTGCTATATTTATGCTGTATGTTTGCTAGCTGAGATTAGAAAAGGGGACCTTTAAGGAAACCCAAGAACACCTATTTAAACTTCAGCACACATAAAGCAAAGTTGCGGGTCGAGGCAAAACCCGGCCGAGCTTGTTCCAAACAACCGTGGCGTTGTTGTTTTTTATTGCGGCACCCAGGAAAGTCTGGCTGACGCCGGTCCGTTTTGCCAGGGGATAAATATTTCCAGACTAGCAAGATTCTCCCCCCACACACACACTCTCGCGGACTTTGACACGGCTGAATTTCAAATGGAAAAATTCGGCTTATCTTTGTCGTAAACACACACACACACATGGTCTTAGCAAAAGCCACACAAAGGGAGGAGAGGCCGAAGAAGCCTTTTCAGATTTCGACAATCTCCCTTCAAGCCCCAAACCTTTATAAAAAAATACTGGGTTCACAAATCCCATCGCACCCACCCAGCGGGAGTTGTAGTTCCAATCGCAGCCCGCCGACAATCTGGGGGTGCGAGTCGGAGAAAGCAGCCCTCGGAAAATGCAGGTTTTGCAGAGCCCCTGGGCCCGTGCAGAGTGCTTTTCAGCAGTAATAATAATAATAATTTATTATTTATACCCCGCCCATCTGGCTGGGCTTCCCCAACCACTCTGGGCGGCTTCCAACAAAACACTAAAATACAATAACCTATTAAACATTAAAAGCTTCCCTAAACAGGGCTGCCTTCAGATGTCTTCTAAAAGTCTGGTAGTTGTTTTTCTCTTTGACATCTGGTGGGAGGGCGTTCCACAGGGAGGGCGCCACCACCGAGAAGGCCCTCTGCCTGGTTCCCTGTAACTTGGCTTCTTGCAGCGAGGGAACTGCCAGAAGGCCCTCGGGAGATGGACCCCGGTGTCCAGGCTGAACAATGGGGGTGGAGACGCTCCTTCAGGTATACTGGGCTGTTTAGGGCTTTAAAGGTCAGCCCCAACACTTTGAATTGTGCTCGGAAACGTACTGGGAGCCAATGTAGGTCTTTCAGGACCGGTGTTATATGGTCTCGGCGGCCGCTCCCAGTCACCAGTTTGTAGTTTCCGGGTCACCTTCAAAGGCAGCCCCACGAAGAGCGCATTGCAGTAGTCCAAGCGGGAGACAACCAGAGCATGGACCACTCTGGCCAGACAGTCCATGGGCAGGGAGGGTCTCATCCTGCGTACCAGATGGAACTGCCCTGGACACAGAACTGACCTGCGCCTCCATGGACAGCTGTGAGTCCAGAATGACTCCCAGGCTGCGCACCTGGTCCTTCAGGGGCACAGTCACCCCATTTAGGACCAGGGAGTCCCCCACCCCCGCCCACCCCCTGTCCCCCAAAAACAGTCCTTCTGTCTTGTCAGGGTTCAACCTCAATCCGTTAGCCGGCATCCATCCTCCAACCGCCTCCAGACACTCACACAGGACCTTCACCGCCTTCACTGGTTCCGATTTGAAAGAGAGGTCGATTTTGGCAGTATCCCGCCCTCCCCAGCCAAAGCCCGCCGAAACCTGGAAGGGAAAAAAAGAGAGTTTCCCGCGGAAACTTACCTGCTTGAACTGTTCCTCGTAGGTCCAGTCGCCGTGGTCCAGGGGTTGGGTCGGCACCTGCGACAGGTGGGGCAGTGAGGCCGAAAGTCTGTCGGGACCCCCGGCCAGCCTAGACGTCTCCCCTTTGTAGGGCAAGTTGGGCTGCTGCTTGCGGAGAAGCGGGGGGCCGGGGCTCGAGCGGGCAGCCTCCCCGGACATGGGGACCCCTTCCTCCTCCGCCATCTCCTCGTCTTCGTCGTAATCGTCCTCTTCCTCCTCGCCAAGGTCTTCGTCGAATTCCTCGTCGGCCCATTTGGCTTTCCTGGGGGGGGGGGTCCGGAAAGAGGAAGAGGTCAGGGGGGCGAAGGAACGTCTAGCTCTGCTGAATGGTATCAATAATAATAATAATAATAATAATAATAATAATAATAATAATTTATTTACACCCTACCCATCGCAGCCCGCCGACAATCTGGGGGTGCGAGTCAGAGAAAGCAGCCCTAGGAAAACGCAGGTTTTGCAGAGCCCCTGGGCCTGTGCAGAGTGCTTTTCAGCAGTAATAATAAAATAATAATAATAATTTATTATTTATACCCTGCCCATCTGGCTGGGTTTCCCCAGCCACTCTGGGCAGCTTCCAACAAAACACTAAAATACAATAACCTATTCAACGTTAAAAGCTTCCCTAAACAGGGCCGCCTTCAGATGTCTTCTAAAAGGTCTTTACCTCCTTGACACCTGATGGGCGCCACCACCGAGAAGGCCATTTGGCGATTAGCTTTTATATCTATCTATCTATCGAAAAGTTTGGGAGGAACCTTCCATAGCTTGAAACGCCTAATAATAATAATTGTTTTATTATTTATACCCCGCCCATCAGGCTGGGTTTCTTCAGAAGGTCGCAGGCTGTGTCCTGCGCTTAAAATTGACTTAATTGCAACCCTGAGGACCAGAAACTTGGAAAGGCGAAAGGTCGTTTTTTTAACGGCCGGGAGAGCTGTTGCCGGTCTGTGTAGACCAGGGGTCAGCAAACCTTTTTCAGCCGGGGGCCGCTCCCCTGTCCCTCAGACCTTGTGGGGGGGGCCAGACTATATTTTGGGGGGGGAATAAAATAATGGACGAATTCCTGTGCCCCACAAATAATTGAAATACATTCTAATACATCTAAGGGAATTTCCCTTTAAAAAAGGGAAACGTTGACAGCTATGATAATAAATAATAATAATAATAATAAACACTTAGTTGTTGCTTGGGTTTTTCCGAGGGGAGGGGAAATCTCTCCAAACTTCGGAAGACCCAGCCTCTTTCAAAACAGCTGGAAATTTTTCAGAGAGGGATCAGGAACTTAAATCGAAAGCTCTCCGGGCATTTAAGGGGGTGGCAGTGAGGGGGGGGCAGAGAACCTGCCAAACTGGTCTCTCCTCCCTGTTTTTATTGTCTCCTGACCCCAAGCAGATCAGGGTGGGGCAACGAAGCGGCAGAGAAACAGGAGGCCACTCGGGGAAACTGATTTTTCAAGTTATTTCCCAAGGATCCGAACTCCCTTTGCCCCCCCCTGCGATTTTCCCAAGCTGGGGAACAAGAAACCTTATTAAATTACCAAATCTGAGTCTTTTAAAAAACTTTTCTTCTTCTTAAATTAATTAAAATTAATGAATTTTATAATGAATGATTTTAGAGTGTTGTTTATGCTGTACTTTTGTACTGCTTTATTGTTGTTAGCCGCCCTGAGCCCGGCTTCGGCTGGGGAGGGCGGGATATAAATAAAAATTTTTATTATTATTATTATTATTATTATTATTATTCTCTCCTTTAGAGAAACACTTTCCAAAATAAATTAATAAAAATAAAAATCTGAGTCTTTTAAAAACTTTTCTTCTTCTTCTTCTCTCCTTTAGAGAAACACTTTCCAAAATAAATCAATTTTTTTAAAAATTGGGAGAAATACAAGCTTATTTTGTTTCCCTCCAACTCCGATCTTTCTCCCCCAGAAGCAAACGGCAGGTTATCCACCTTTTAAGGCGGCCTTTCTCAACCTGTGGGTCCCCAGATGTTGTCGGACTACAAATCCCATCACCCCTAGCTAGCAAGGCCAGAGCTCAGGGATGATGGGAGTTGTAGTCCGACAACATCTGGGGACCCACAGGTGGAGAACCACTGAGCTAAGAGGATAGAGGGGATGCTCTTCCACAGAGTCTGCATAAGCCGTAGGTCCTCCAGATGTTTCGAGACTACAATTCCCATCACCCCTGACCGCTGGTCCTGCTGGCAAGGGATCATGGGAGTTGTAGTCCCAAAACATCTGGTTGAGGAAGCCTGGTGTAAGCTGAGCTTAAGGCAGCCTTTCTCAACATCCCCAGGTGTTGTTGAACTACAACTCCCATCGTCCCTAGCTAGCAAGGACAGAGCTCAGGGACGATGGGAGTTGTACTCCAACAACATCTGGGGACCCACAGGTGGAGAACTGCTGTAATAACAGTTTTGCAATTCTTTTTATTGCAGCGAGGAGGGGAGATTCTCTGCGGCCAGGCCTGTTTATTACACGTATTCAGTGGGGCTCAGAAGTGCCTCGTTCTAAACCAAATCATGGGTCCCACCCATCACGCCCGCTCTGGCTGGCAGAGGCTCTCCAGGGTTGGAGGCTGCTGGGAAAGAGTTCCCGGCCCTACCGTTGGGGACTGAACCCGAGGCCTCCTGCTCGAGAAAGCTGGTGCTCAACCGTTGAATATGCAGCCCGTGATCAAAGCATCAACTAAGGCTGTAGTCCTCATTGTTTTCGGCTGGCTTCATAGGACGCTGCCTCTTCTGGAGCCAGCCCTAACCAGAGTTGCCGCCGGGGTCTTTGGAGAGCGCAAAGGTACAGCGGTACCTTGGTTCCCAAACTTTAATCCGTTCCGGAGGTCCGTTCCAAAACCAAAGCGTTCCAAAACCGAGGCACGCTGCTTTCCCATAGAAAGCTATGCAAAACAGATCGATCCGTCCCAGACATTTAAAAACAACCCCCAAAACAGCAATTTGACGTGAATTTTGCTATCTAACGAGACCGTCGATCCATATAATGAAAGCAATATACGATGTCCTGCAGTCACAAAAGCAATCAGGAGCTGAACTGGGTTCCACACAGTCACACACAAAAAAAGAGCCGCAAAAACAAAAACGCAAAATAGCAAAAACAGACAGACCTCAGCGTAACACTCAAAGTGGAGCACGTTTCATGGACCTAATAGGTACCGTATTTTTTGCTCTATAAGACTCACTTTTCCCCTCCTAAAAAGTAAGGGGAAATATGTGTGCACCTTGTGGAGCGAATGCAGGTTGCGCAGCTATCCCAGAAGCCAGAACAGCAAGAGGGATTGCTGCTTTCACTGTGCAGCGATCCCTCTTGCTGTTCTGGCTTCTGAGATTCAGAATATTTTCTTTCTTGTTTTCCTCCTCCAAAAACTAGGTGCGTCTTGTGGTCTGGTGCGTCTTATAGAGCGAAAAATACAGTATCTAACCAGTGATATTTTGGGGAGCAGGCTAGCAGGCGGGGCCCATGACTTACATCCTAGGAGCCTACGCAACACAAAACACTGTTCCTGGATGTAGGTCTTATTTCATTTGTTTTTTATCTTATATTTTGGGAATGTACATCCAGTTTTCTTTTCCCATTAAATTTTTTTGGGGGCCCCCAAGAGAGCGGGGCCCTAAGCTACAGCTTGTTTAGCTTATACAGTGGTACCTCGGGTTACATACACTTCAGGTTAGAGACTCCGCTAACCCAGAAATAGTGCTTCAGGTTAAGAACTTTGCTTCAGGATGAGAACAGAAATTGTGCTCCCTTGGCGCGGCAGCAGCAGGAGGCCCCATTAGCTAAAGTGGAGCTTCAGGTTAAGAACAGTTTCAGGTTAAGAACGGACCTCCGGAACGAATTAAGTAAGTAACCCGAGGTACCACTGTACGTAAATCCGGCACAGCCGGTCCTCATCGCTCCGGGATAAAGGCCAATACTCACATCTCCTCGTCTTCGGAGACCGTTTCCCGCGGGAACACCCCTCCATCGTCTTCCTCGTCCTCCTCCTCCTCTTCTTCCTCCTCCACTGAGCCGCGACTGGCCTCTGACGGGCCAGGGCTCGACGACTGGCTCAGGCCGGCAGCCGCCTCCCGCATGGCCGCCAGCGCCGCCATCTGCGCCCGCTGGATCCGGGCACTCTCCGGTTCCCCTGCCTCCTCGGTGGCGGCGGGCTCCTGGCTACGGCCGCGGGAGAAGGCCGTGGCCGCGGCAGGAACCGGAAGCGCGCCCGGCGGATCGGCCGGCGGAGGCTGGCGCGACTCCATTTCCTGCTGGAGCCGGGCTCTCTGTTGCCTCTGCAGGTTCTCCATCACCGCCTGAAGCTTCATGGCCCGGCCGGCGGTGGGCTTGGCGGGGGCCGCCACCGAGAAGCCCTCGCCCTGCAGCGGGGGCGCCGGAGGGCAGCGTCCGGGCGGAGGCAACGCCGTGGGGGACGCCGTCGAGGGGCCCTTCTGCCCCAGCGGTCCTCGGTGGCTGTGGGAAAGGAGTGCCGAATGGTGCCAAGCGGTTCCTCGCGGGGTTCAGAGGCCGGCCGCCATCCCGCGCCGGGGGTCCCCTCCGCGTCCCAGCCGGCGGGGCGGTCCTGAGGTGCTCCCGGGGGCTTTCCCGAATGGGGTCTTGGGTTCGAGAGGCGTGCTTCGAGGCCGGGGCCTCTTCTGCGTCATCTAGGCGTCAGGGAATGTGCTGCCTGGAAGAAACAGGGAGGTGGCAGAGAGAGACAGAAAAAACAGGCACATTAGCACACTGAGGACTAGAATCCTGACTTCGTTTCCCCCTCCCCAAGCGACAGGGACTAGAAACTTGATTTACAGCCGCTTCGTTGGGTTAGGGAACGAACACACCCAGAGCAAACCTCGACATTTTTCGCACAAAAAGAGGAAGGAAAGAGAGAGAGAGGGGAGGGATAATTTTTTTCTTTTCGTTTTTAACAAAAGGGAAGGAAGGGGAGGTTCGGCTTGGGCAGGAAGGAACGGACAGACGGGGCGACTCTAGTCGCCGTTTGAAGTTAGCAGAATCTGACCTTTCAACCCATGCTAGAGACTGAGATGGATAGATAGATAGATAGATAGATAGATGATAGATAGATAGAGATAGGTGACAGATGACAGATAGATAGATAGATAGATAGATAGATAGATAGATATAGAGATAGATAGATAGATAGATAGATAGATAGATAGATAGATAGATGACAGATGACAGGTGACAGATGACAGATAGATAGAGATAGATAGAGATAGATGACAGATGACAGATGACACGTGACAGATAGATAGATAGATAGAGATAGATGACAGGTGACAGATGACAGATAGATAGATAGATAGATAGATAGATAGATAGAGATAGATAAATAGATATAGAGATAGATAGATAGATAGATGACAGGTGACAGATGACAGATAGATAGATAGATAGATAGAGATAGATAGAGATAGATGACAGATGACACGTGACAGATGACAGATAGATAGATAGATAGATAGATAGATAGAGATAGATGACAGGTGACAGATGACAGATAGATAGATAGATAGATAGAGATAGATAAATATAGAGATAGATAGATAGATAGATAGATAGATAGATAGATAGACAGAGATAGATGACAGATGACAGGTGACAGATGACAGATAGATAGATAGATATAGATAGAGATAGATGACAGATGATAGATAGATAGATAGATGATAAATATAAAAGCTAATTGCCAAATGGCCTTCTCGGTGGTGGCGCCCATCCGATGTCAAGGAGATAAAGACCTTTTAGAAGACATCTGAAGGCAGCCCTGTTTAGGGAGGTTTTTAATATTTAATGCTGTATTGTTTTTAACACTTGAAGCTGCCCAGAGTGGCTGGGGAAACTCAGCCAGATGGATGGGGTATAAATAATAAATTATTATTATTATTATATTATCCCAACTTTTTCTGCAAGGAGCCCCATGGTTCGCCCCAGTTCCTCACTTAATTCCTACAACGGCCCACGAGCTAGGCCGCTCCCAGTCCCCAGTCTGGCTGCCGCATTCTGGATTAGTTGTGGTTTCCAGGTCACGTTCAAAGGCAGCCCCAGGGAGAGCGCATTGCAGTAGTCTAAGCAGGAGATAACCAGAGCATGCACCACTCTGGCCAGACAGTCCGTGGGAAGGGAGGTCTCATCCTGCGTACCAGATGGAGCTGCCCTGGACACAGAACTGACCTTCGCCTCCATGGACAGCTGTGAGTCCAAAATGACTCCCAGGCTGCACTCCTGGGGCACAGTGACCCCATTCAGGACCAGGGAATCCCCCACACCTGCCCGCCTCCTGTCCCCCAAAAACAGTCCTTCTGTCTTGTCAGGATTCAACCTCAATCTGTTAGCTGCCATCCATCCTCCAACCGCCTCCAGGCACTCACACAGGATATAAAATGCAGCGAATAATCTCTTTTGGCTGAGCCGCTTAAGAAAGCTGGAGAAGGCAGACAGGTCGCCAAAACGACAACCAAAATCTCCATGTGGTCACAACTGGACCCGCGCCAGTCATAAAACGCCAGTCGCTTCTCAGCTTCTGCGTAAAACAGGTTTCGAGAGTCGAAAGCCATTAAGCAACTGGTCCGGCTGGTGAGTCCAGAATTAAGTCGCCGGATCTCAAGGAATGCTTTTTTGACATGCACTCTCTCCTCTAATATTTATCCCAGAGGGCAGCTGGCAAACCAAAGACAGACACATAATTCTGCTCTGGGGTCCCCTGGAAACCCGTTGCTTCTCGCCATAGGCGACCGAGCCAAGCGGCCATATTTTCAAATATCCTGGACGGTTTCCTCTTTGGAAAGAGAACAGTCTCAAGGACAGTCTCCTGAAACCTCAGTTTTTCTGAGATGATGTTCCTCACCAGAAAGAGGAAAGATAATGTATGTTTTCATGTTTTGTTTTGTGTGTGTGTGTGTTTTTAAATATATCTTATATAGGTACAAGGGACGTGGGTGGCACTGTGGGTTAAACCACAGAGCCTAGGACTTGCCGATCAGAAGGTCGGCGGTTCGAATCCCCGCAACGGGGTGAGCTCCCGTTCTGAGCGCATTGACAAAGCGCATCTTATGGCACACCCTATAATAAGAGAGTTACTCAGAGGAGGACCCATTGAATTTAATGGGCACCTGCGTTAGCCGAGGCCATTTCATTTCGACGAGTCTCACAGCATTGGATACCTATGTTTATATATATATAGACGTGGGTGGCGCTGTGGGTTAAACTACAGAGCCTAAGACTTGCCGATCAGAAAGCCGGTGGTTTGAATCCCCGCGACGACGGGGTGAGCTCCCGTTGCTCGGTCCCTGCTCCCGCCCACCTAGCAGTTCGAAAGCACGTCAAAGTGCAAGTAGATCAATAGGTACCGCTCTGGCGGGAAGGTAAACGGCGTTTCCGTGCGCTGCTCTGGTTCGCCATAAGCGGCTTAGTCCTGCTGGCCACATGACCCGGAAAAACTGTCTGCGGACAAACACCGGCTCCATCGGCCAGTAAAGAGAGATGAGTGCCACAACCCCAGAGTCGGCCACGACTGGACCTAATGTTCAGGGGTCCGTCCATACACACACACACACACACACACACACACACACACACCATATTTTTTGCTCTATAAGACTCACTTTTCCCCTCCTAAAATGTAAGGGGAAATGTGTGTGCGTCTTATGGAGCAAATACAGGCTGCGCAGCTATCCCAGAAGCCAGAACAGCAAGAGGGATTGCTGCTTTCACTGCGCAGCGATTCCTCTTGCTGTTCTGGCTTCTGAGATTCAGAATTTTTTTTGTTTTGTTTTCCTCCTCCAAAAACTAGGTGCGTCTTGTGGTCTGGTGTGTGTCTTAGAGAGCGAAAAATACGGTATATATGCAGCCTGTAAATTTTCAGAACAGATAAAAGCATTGGGTGGCCTCTGCCAAGCAAATCGGCTATGGATACGAACCGGTTTTGATCCCGCGCGCAAGAAATAACATGGCCACACACCTCCTCCTCTTTCGCACAACTGCCACGGAAGGCGACCACGAACCTTTCTGATGTCAGAGGGCGCTGCGGCCAATCGGAAGCTTCCCCGCCTCTCCACTGACCGTGGCCAACAGCTTTCATTGACGGAGCCTCCCGAAGACGTTTTGAGGTTTCCGCCCTGCTTAACTTATATCAGGGAAGGTTATCGACGCCTCTGGAAAAATACCCAGCAGCTGGGAACTGCGATCGATAACAGTCACTTCCCAGTGGCTGAGCATCCAGTATCAGAGGCAATCTACCTTCCCAAAGGGACGCGGGTGGCGCTGTGGGTTAAACCACAGAGCCTAGGACTTGCCGATCAGAAGGTCGGCGGTTCGAATCCCCGCAATGACGGGGTGATCTCCCGTTGCTCGGTCCCTGCTCCTGCCAACCTAGCAGTTCAAAAGCACATCAAAGTGCAAGTAGATAAATAGGTACCGCTCCGGCGGGAAGGTAAACGGCATTTCCGTGCGCTGCTCTTGTTCGCCAGAAGTGGCTTAGTCATGCTGGCCACATGACCCGGAAGCTGTACGCCGGCTCCCTCGGCCAGTAAAGCGAGATGAGCGCCGCAACCCCAGAGCCGGCCACAACTGGACCTAATGGTCAGGGGTCCCTTTACCTTTACCTTCCCAAATATCAGCTGTTGGCAATCCAACCCAACCCAAGGCAGAATTGGTGCAGGTGCGCTCAGAGCCAGCTTGCAAATAAAACGAGCCACCCCCAAAGTACTGGTTATTCTCTAGCAGGGATCAGCAAACTTTTTCAGCAGGGGGCCAGTCCACTGTCCCTCAGACCTTGTGGGGGGCCGGACTATATTTTTCTTTGGGGGGGGGAATGAATGAATTCCTATGCCCCACAAATAACCCAGAGATGCATTTTAAATAAAAGCACACATTCTACTCACGTGAAAACACCAGGCAGGCCCCACAAATAACCCAGAGATGCATTTGAAATAAAAGGACACATTCTACTCATGTAAAAACATGCTGATTCCCAGACTGTCCGCGGGCCGGATTGAGAAGGCGATTGGTTCGGATCTGGCCCCTGGGCCTTAGTTTGCCTGTTCTTGAGTAACACACAGCTTTTAAGGTTCTCATCCGGTTGGCAGATTCCGTTTCTAGTTAACTATGCAATCTTCTTTCTTACAACCACCTGGAACCGACCAATTTATAAGTCCGCTTCACACCCCAAACCAGGCATAGGCAAACTCAGCCCTCCAGATGTTTTGGGACTACAATTCCCATCATCCCTGATCACTGGTCCTGTTGGCTAGCGGTCATGGGAGTTGTAGTCCCAAAACATCTGGAGGGCCGAGTTTGCCTTTACCTTTACCCCAAACCTTAAAATACAACTTGTTTCAGTGGGGGGGCACTCTTAGGAACAGCCTCGGCCCAGTATACTTGAAGGAGCGTCTCCACCCCGGACACCAGGGTCCAGCTCCGAGGGCCTTCTGGCGGTTCCCTCCCTGTGAGAAGTGAGGTTACAGGGAAGCAGGCAGAGTTTCAGTGGTGGCGCCCGCCCTGTGGAACGCCCTCCCACCAGATGTCAAGGAAACAAACAACTATCTGACTTTTGGAAGACATCCGAAGGCAGCCCTGCTTAGGGAATTTTTTAATGTTTGATGCTTTATTGTGTTTTTAATACAGTGGTACCTCAGGTTAAGTACTTAATTCGTTCCAGAGGTCTGTACTTAACCTGAAACTCTTCTTAACCTGAAGCACCACTTTAGCTAATGGGGCCTCCTGCTGCCACCGTGCCACCGGAGCACAATTTCTATTCTCATCCTGAAGCAAAGTTCTTAACCTGAAGCACCATTTCTGGGTTAGCGGAGTCTGTAACCTGAAGCGTCTGTAACCCGAGGTACCACTGTATCTGACTTTTAGAAGACATCTGAAGGCAGCCCTGCTTAGGGAAGTTTTTAATGTTTGATGCTTTATTGTTTTTAATATTCTGTTGGGAGCCGCCCAGAGCGGCTGGGGAAAACCAGCCAGATGGGCGGGGTATAAATAATACAAGTATTCTTAGTATTACAGAAAATCTGCAGATTTCGCACCCCGTAGGTCCCCTCGAATCCTCTGTACCTGGGACTCCCCAGCTGCTCAGTTCAGAAAAAAGAAGGAGGAAGGGAAAGAGAGAATTTAAAGAATGGCGGAGCTGGCTCAGTAGGAACATCTCTCTCCTAAACCACCCCGCGTGCTAAAGACATTAATTCTTTAATGATCTTGTAGGAGGCAGAGCCGACAGACAAAGGGGAACTCACAGAAGCCCCTTGCTAGCTTTCAAAAAAAGAAGAAAAACCCTACAGGCGTTTCCGCTTTTCCAGCAGAGTCCAGATGTTAAGCCCCTAGAGTGCGAAATAAGTTATAAGACATCTGGGAAGAGTGTGGTCTGAAAGAGTCCATCGCTCTCCCAGCTTTCAACTAAAGCTAAATAAAAATCGGTTCGACGGGCACAAGGATTCTCCCCATCTTCCCAATTCCAAAACGAATCACTTTTGAAATATTCCAAGCAAATCCTGTTGTTGTTGTTGTTGTTTAGTTGTTTAGTCGTGTCCGCCTCTTCATGACCCCCTGGACCAGAGCACACCAGGCACTCCTGTCTTCCACTGCCTCCCCCACTTTGGACAAACTCATGCTGGTAGCTTTGAGAACACTGTCCCACCATCTCGTCCTCTGCCGTCCCCTTCTCCTTGTGCCCTCCATCTTTCCCAACATCAGGGTCTTTTCCAGGGAGTCTCCTCTTCTCGTGAGGTGGCCAAAGTCTTGGAGCCTCAGCTTCAGGATCTGTCCTTCCAGTGAGCACTCAGGGCTAATTTCCTTCCGAATGGAGAGGTTTGATCTTCTTGCAGTCCATGGGACTCTCAAGAGTCTCCTCCAGCACCAGAATTCAAAAGCATCCATTCTTCGGCCATCAGCCTTCTTGATGGTCCAGCTCTCACTTCCATACATCACTGCTGGGAAAACCAGAGCTTGAACTATACGGACCTTTGTTGGCAAGGTGATGTCTCTGCTTTTTAAGATGCTGCCTAGGTTTGTCATTGCTTTTCTCCCAAGAAGCAGGCGTCTTTTAATTTCGTGGCTGCTGTCACCATCTGCAGTGATCATGGAGCCCAAGAAAGTAAAATCTCTCACTGCCTCCATTTCTTCCCCTTCTATTTACCAGGAGGTGATGGGACCAGTGGCCATGATCTTCGTTTTTTTGATGTTGAGCTTCAGACCATATTTTGCGCTCTCCTCTTTCACCCTCATTAAAAGGTTCTTTAATTCCTCCTCACTTTCTGCCATCAAGGTCGTGTCATCTGCATATCTGAGGTTGTTGAAATCCCATTGACGGACCCCTAAAAAGCATGTCACTTTGAGATCAGGGTTCGTAAATGGAATTCAGGCCGGAAAACAGGACGGGGGAGATGCGCTGAGATCGGCACATGCTTCAACTGTGAACACAAAGCCAAGCCAGCATTCTCCTGCTCCATTCATCGGCCCAAACCTCCTGGTTGGCGGCCTTGCCCCTGCCTCCTGTGGCAGGCAGTTCCACCGTTTAACTCCGCAAAGAAACCCTTCCTGAATCTTTATTAGCTTTATCGGACGGCCACAAATTCTAGTCTTAGGAGAGAGGCAGGAAAATTCTTCTCTGTCCTCTTTCTCTACGCCGGTATTAATTTTAAAGCGCAAAGAGGGCCCCTTGTTGTTGAAAACAGCTGTATTTCCCGCACTGCAAGGGGGCTGGACTAGATACCTCTGTGGGTCCCTTCCGATTTGGTCCCTTCTGTTTTTGGTGCCGGCCACCCCACAGTGGCGGCGAACATAAGGAGGGTTGCACATAGAAGACACCACTTCTTCTACTCTTTGGCAATCCCTCGTAGCCGAGTAAGATTGTCTTCCATGAACACAGTTTTAACAATGAGTCCGTAAGTGACTGTGGAGGCCAATTCTGGATCCCCACGTCCTTCCACAGTGGGGACATTGGTTTCTGGGCGGGAGTTGATCCCGGTGAGGGTTTGCCAAGCGTGCCTTCCTCTTAGCACGTTTTTCCCTTGCGTCCTGAGTTTGAGTCTCTTCAAAGCCCACGACACCTTTGGTAAAGGCTGTTCTCCAACTGGAGCGCTCGCAGGCCAGTGTTTCCCAGTTGTCAGTGTTTATACTACATTTTTTAAGATTTGCCTTGAGAGAGTCTTTAGACCTCTTTTGTTGACCACCAGCATTACGCTTTCCATTTTTAAGTTCGGAATAGAGGAGTTGCTTTGGAATACGATTACACAACATGAACAATCCAACAAAGTTGATGTTGAAGAATCATTGCTTCAACACTGGTGATCTTTACTTCTTCCAGTACACTGGCATTAGTTCGCCTGTCTTCCCAAAGTGATGTGTACAATTTTTTGGAGACACCGTTGATGGAATCTTTCAAGGAGCTGGAGACGGCGTTTATAAGTGGTCCGTGTTTCACAAGCATACAGTAAGGTTGGCAGTACAATAGCTTTGCAAACAAGCATTTTGGTTTCCCTGCCTAAGATAAAACAGGCAGCCATGCGCAGAGTGCATTCTCCGGACAGAGGAGATATTTTCACTGTCGAAATGGCGGGCCTCCCGTGCCGATTCTGCGCCGACTTGTAGGACCAGCTCAGTTTTAAGAGTCAGTTAAGAGGAGACGATTGCACCCAAGGAGGATGATTTTACTTCCTGGCTCGGACGGAAGTGTACCATTTCGAGAGCCGCATGGCGCACAGAACGTCCCCTCAAGTGGTTTGTTTAATTTTAGCTTCGGCCACGAGCCGGTTTAAGAAACAGGCCCAGAGACAGGAGTTTGCTTCCCTGCTCAGGTCCATATGCAAATGTCTCTAGCTGACACCTCAAGGTCTTTTCTCTGCAAACATCCATCTTAGAATCATAGAATCATAAAGTTGGAAGAGACCACAAGGGCCATCGAGTCCAACCCCCTGCCAAGCAGGAAACACCATCAGAGCACTCCTGACATATGGTTGTCAAGCCTCTGCTTAAAGACCTCCAAAGAAGGAGACTCCACCACACTCCTTGGCAGCAAATTCCACTGTCAAACAGCTCTTACTGTCAGGAAGTTCTTCCTAATGTTTAGGTGGAATCTTCTTTCCTGCAGTTTGGATCCATTGCTCCGTGTCTGCTTCTCTGGAGCAGCAGAAAACAACCTTTCTCCCTCCTCTATGTGACATCCTTTTATATATTTGAACATGGCTATCATATCACCCCTTAACCTCCTCTTCTCCAGGCTAAACATGCCCAGCTCCCTTAGCCGTTCCTCATAAGGCATCATTTCCAGACCTTTGACCATTTTGGTTGCCCTCCTCTGGACATGTTCCAGTTTATCTGTTCAATTGTTGGATTAGACGGGCAACGATGTGAGAATTTGCAAAGCAGGGAGGGGGGTGTTGCGCGACCTTGCGGGTGACTTTTTAATATATTTCCCCGGACCTCTAATAACGTTGTAAATCATTGCCTAACCAAGATTTCCCCCGTGAGGGAAATAAATAAAAGAACACACACCCAGAGGCAGTTTCAACATTCCGTCACACCTTTGCGTGACCAATAAACCCAGGACCGGAGGGGTGGGGCTCCGCTAACTAGTTGGAGGGTCACCTTTAAACTCCGTCACCGAAGCAAGCAATGAAGAGTCACCCCTATGGAGAAATACGAAGTGGAAAATTGGGGTTGGGGGTTGGGGGAAGCCTGGCAAAAACATCCCATTCGCCACTTTTTAAAATGTGCATTTCATCTGTCTTAATATGTAGATGGGATGCGGGTAGCGCTGTGGGTTAAACCACAGAGCCTAGGACTTGCCGATCAGAAGGTTGGCAGTTCGAATCCCTGCAATGACGGGGTGAGCTCCCGTTGCTCGGTCCCTGCTCCTGCCAACCTAGCAGTTCGAAAGCATGCCAGTGCAAGTAGATAAATATGTACCGCTCCGGCGGGAAGGTAAACGGCGTTTCCGTGCGCTGCTCTGGTTCGCCAGAAGCGGCTTAGTCCTGCTGGCCACATGACCCGGAAGCTGTACGCCGGCTCCCTCGGCCAGTAAAGCGAGATGAGCACCGCAACCCCAGAGTCGGCCACAACTGGACCTAACGGTCAGGGGTCCCTTTACCTTTAATATGTAGATAAGAGACTGCACTCCCCATGGCCACAGAGATATCTGCTAGCTGGCAACAGGGGACTCTGCTTATTCTACGCTGTGGCAAGAGACACAGCACCCCCGAATTATCTCAACGTTTCCTGCCTCAGAAGGACATCGGAAGAGTCTAGCTCAGGGGTCAGCAAACTTTTTCAGCAGGGGGCCAGTCCACTGTCCCTCCAACCTTGTGGGGGGCCGGACTATATTTGGGGGGGGGGTGAACGAATTCCTATACCCCACAAATAACCCAGAGACGCATTTGAAATAAAAGCACACATTCTACTCACGTAAAAACACCAGGCAGGCCCCACAAATAACCCAGAGATGCATTGGAAATAAAAGGACACATTCTACTAATGTAAAAACACGCTGGTTCCCGAACCGTCCACGGGCCGGATTGAGAAGGCGATTGGGCCGGATCCGGCCCCCTGGGCCTTAATCTGCCTACCCATGGTCTAGCTCTTGGACCCCCAATTCCAGCATTTTGCTCTCAAATGGCGAAAACCCCGTGACTGATTCCTAGCAGCTGACATTCAGAGGCATTTATTGCCGCGGACAGATGAGCGAGAACAGAAGTCACCATTAATAGCTTTATCCTGCATGCTTGGTGTATGGAACCCATTTAGAGTGGCCGAAGTCATTGTTTAAGTCTCTACAACACCAACACACACACACACACACACACACACACACACACACGACAACAACCAGTTGACTCCTTGGCTAGAAGACTTTTAACTCTAAAAACTCCTCACCCCAAGAAATAGGTGATAATCAAACGGGAAGGAGAGGTTCCCTGCTGCCCCTCTGAATGATTCACAGAGCCAAAGGACCTCCTCACCCCTCAAGAAATAGTTGAGGATAATCAAATGGGAAGGAGAGGCTCCCTGCTGCCCCTCTGAATGATTCACAGAGCCAAAGGACCTCCTCACCCCCCAAGAAATAGTTGAGGATAATCAAATGGGAAGGAGAGGCTCCCTGCTGCCCCTCTGAATGATTCACAGAGCCAAAGGACCTCCCCACCCCCCAAGAAATGGGTGAGGATAATCAAATGGGAAGGAGAGGGTCCCTGTCGCCTCTCTGAATGATTCACAGAGCCAAAGGACTCTGGCCTTGAGGGCAAGCAGACCTCCCCAGCTCAAGACACAGCCGCTCCTCGCCTCCTCCAAGAAGGAATCGCCTCCTTCCAAAGGAGGAGTCGCCCCCCTAAGAACAGAGACTCACGCAGGAGAACGCCCCAACTTTTTACATATTAAAAATAAAAAATAAAACCACTGTTCTTGGGATCTGCCCGCTTCTCTGTTATTTAAAAAACGAGGGTGCCCACATGGTGCTAACCGCCGACTTCCTGTCTTGGCAAGTTTGGGCCGGGTGTCCTTTGAGGAAACTTTTCAACTCTAGGATATTCTATGAGATAAAGATCATGTCAGAGAAGAAAAGAGAGGGAGCGGCTGATAGGTTTTGAAAATAAAGAGTTGGTTAAAGCTGAGAAGGTTGTGGTGGTTTGTGTTTTTTCAAAAATAAAGAGAGTCATGCTCTTATCAGAGAGGGGTGTGTGAATCAGCCATGAGGCCTTTAGAATAATCCAGTATGTACATTTAATTTCCCCTTCACCCAAGAGTTTAAAATAGCTTGTGTGTGGAGAGAGAGAGAGGCCACTATATATAAAAAAAACATTAACAGAGGAAGGATACAGACCTGTATATATATAATTTGCAAATATGCAAACCTTTTGCAAATAGATCTTTTTAAAAAGCACACGTAGTAAGCCGCACATTTTCTGCAAATTATCCCCCATGGCCATTGCAAAGCTAATAATAGTAATAGCAGCATATTGGGCCTAAACTCTGCATAGGAAAGGAAACAGGGGGTGGGCTGTCTAAAATAATTGTGCCCAGAAGGGGGTGGGGTGGACAGGAGAGGTTTAGGAGTGTGTGTGTGTGTGTGTGTGTCGCCTCCCTTCCCCCAGCTTAATCACATCAGATAAATTTGATGTGAAATGTGCTTTTCTTAAAAAAACACACCACAAAAAGCCAGCCACAGGGACAGTCTTAAGGAACAATATTTTGGGGGCGTAGCTCCATTAGAACTTCCACACTCAAAGTCCCTTCCAAGAAAAGCTACACTTTCAATTTTATATATATATACACAAACCAATACAGTATTAATTAAAATATCGACTCTGCTCGCAGGATCTTGGCCGATCTTTTAATGCACGCTCGCCTCCCGTTTCTCAGAACCTCCTGGAGAGCAACCCCACTTTAGTAAAAAGCCTAACTTCGGCGGGTCTACTCTTGCGTAGGATTCAGCTCCGCGATAACTGCGCGCTTGCAACTGAAGCTTGGCAAAAATGTATCCAGAGAGCCACGCACACGTTTTTGGGCTTCGTTTAGGAAGTTATTAGCCAACAGGCTGAGAAACATTTTAACTTGGGTAAATAAACATCCTAAGCCATTGCGAGAAAGTATCGCTTTTTTGAAAAAATATAAATAGATAAATGTTGGCACGACTTCGCCAAACACACGCCCGCGCGTATTTACGCACGGCACCCTACAACCCCAGCTTTGGAGGCGGAGGAGGGGGCTGGGGGGGAGAGGAAAAAATACACACACACAAACACCCCAATTCCCGGATCCTTATTTAGCAACTTGCAGAAGAAAAGAGGGTCTCTTACCCTGCAAAGGCGGCGGCTGGAGCAGCTTCATTTTTTTCCCCTTCTCTTTTCCTTCCAAAGGCTAAAATAATAAAATTACGCACGCCCTCCGCCCAAAGCAGGTGATCCAAGAAAAGGGAGGAAAAAAACCACCTTTCCAAGAGACCGGTCCTTACTGATCCGTCGCCGTTTGCCCTTGCCCTGCGCGCCCGCGCAAGCTGCGCCTCTCTTGTTTTATTTCAGCGCAGCCAGCCTCTTTTATCGGGCTCCTTTTACAAGCGAGGAGGCCATGGCGGCTGCGGCGGCGGCGGCTGGCTGGCTCCTTTTGCCACCACCTCCTCCTTTTGGGTCGCTGGGTGCCTAAGGCGTGCTCAGCGCAGGAGAGAGAAATCATAGAATGACAAAATAGCAATCAGATGCAAATTCCTAACCTCTGAATCAGGGCCCAGACACCGGAGAGGGGTTGGGTCCTGGGGCGCAAGGGGACGTCGCCCAATTCCGCTCCTCGCGGAAGGAGCGTGCGCGCGAGAGAAAAGGGTTTTGCAATTTCATTTCCCGCGCACAAGTTTCTAGACCTCATGGTGAAGCTTCTTTTGGGCGGCGGGAATGCGCTTAAAAAAAGCAAACGCGCGCAGGCCGGGAGCTACAGGTCCCAGCACCTTTAGCAAACTACAGTTCCCAGCTCCCTTGGCACGCTGCGGCTTCCAGAGAGAAGTCCGGGAGAAACTGTGGTTCCCGGCGCCCTTAAGAAACTGCGGTTCTGGGAACGCTTAAGCTACAGTTCCCAGAGCCCTGGAGAAACTGCGGTTCCCGACACCCTTAACAAACTGCGGTTTTTGGAACGCTTAAGCTACAGTTCCCAGAGCCCAGAAGAAACGGCAGTTCCTGACGCCTGTAACAAACCGCAGTTCTCAGAATGCTTAAACTACAGTTCCCAGCTCCCTTGGCACGCTGCGGCTTCCAGAGAGAAGTCCGGGAGAAACTGTGGTTCCCGGCGCACTTAAGAAACTGCGGTTCTCGGAACACTTAAGCTACAGTTCCCAGAGCCCTGGAGAAACTGCAGTTCCCGGCGCCCTTAACAAACTGCAGTTCTGGGAACGCTTAAGCTACAGTTCCCAGAGCCCGGGAGAAACTGCGGTTCCCGACACCCTTAACAAACTGCGGTTTTTGGAACGCTTAAGCTACAGTTCCCAGAGCCCGGAAGAAACGGCAGTTCCTGACGCCTGTAACAAACCGCAGTTCTCAGAATGCTTAAACTACAGTTCCCAGCTCCCTTGGCACGCTGCGGCTTCCAGAGCCCCGGAGAAACTGCAGTTCCTGGCGCCCTTAACAAACTGCGGTTCTCGGAACGCTCAAGCTACAGTTCCCAGAGCCCCAAAGAAACAGCAGTTCCTGACGCCCTGAACAAACTGCAGTTCTCAGAATGCTTAAACTACAGTTCCCAGCTCCCTTGGCACGCTGCGGCTTCCAGAGCCCTGGAGAAACTGCAGTTCCCGACGCCCTTAACAAACTGCGGTTCTCGGAACGCTCAAGCTACAGTTCCCAGAGCCCTGGAGAAACTGCAGTTCCCGGCGCCCTTAACAAACTGCGGTTCTGGGAACGCTTAAGCTACAGTTCCCAGAGCCCTGAAGAAACTGCAGTTCCTGGCGCCCTTAACAATCTACAGTTCCCAGCTCTCTTGACATGCCCTGGTTTCCAGAACCCTGAACTACAATCCTCAGCGCCCTAAATCAGCTCCCAGCACCCTTGAACTACAGTTCCCAGGATCCTTGGTTGGGGGCGCCTTAAATGTGCGGTGCGGCTAGCGGCATTGCAAAGCCAGGCTCACATAGATCCCAAATTAAGGGCAGCTTTAAGCAGGAAGGTGGAGAGGCAGTGCTGCCTGGTGGTTAGACTGCCAGACTAGGACCTGGGTTCAAATTCCTCGCTCGGCTATGAAGCTTACTGGGTGACTGTTGGGTCACTGCTCTGCTTGCAGCCAGCAGGGCCAATGGTTAGAGGGGATTATTCATCCATAGTTGTATTCATTCAACTTGTTTTTATTATTGCTTGTTAGCCGCCCTGAGCCCGGCCTTGGCTGGGGAGGGCAGGGTATAAATAAAAATTATTATTATTATTATTATTATTATTATTATTATTATTATTATCCCATGTTGTGTTGTACTGTTGTACCATGTTGTGTTGTACTGTTCTACTGTTTTATTGTTGTTAGCCGCCCTGAGCCCGGCTTCGGCTGGGGAGGGCGGGATATAAATAAAATGTATTATTATTATTATTATGTTTCCTCCAGACGGCCTACGTGGTCGTTTTAATTTCCCCGTGGGTGAGGTTCAGAGCTGAGCAGGGAGCAGCGGAGGGGCAAGGATTCAAAAGCTTCAGTCCCAGTCCAGTGCTCTAACCACTAGACCACACTTCCGCCCCCCCAATTGGAGTCCAAAAACAGCCACAGATGCCCCATATTCTCTGACTCGCTGAGATTGCCAACTGTTCCCATTTCTCTCCCTTGTGCAAAATAAAAAAGGGGGGGAGACCATGAAAAAATGTGACATTTTTGGTTCTTTGCAGACGCTCCCTAGAAGTCCTGGCAAAGTCAGTTCCGCTTCTCTCTCTCTCTCTCTCTCTCTCTCTCTCTCTCTCTCTCTCTCTCTCTCTCTCTCTCTCTCCATTTAAAGGAGCCGCATCCCTTTTCCCACCCACTTCCGCCCCCTCTCGCAGCTTCAAAATTTCCATTAATACCTAACTAACCAACCCCATAATTGGAACTGGATTAAGTAGATAGGTTTGTTTTTATATCGTGGAAATAGACGGGAGGAAAAGTGAATTTTGCAAAGGAAAGGAATTGGATAGGCTGGCCAAGATCAAACAAAGATTATTATTTGGGTTCTTTTTAAAAAATAAAAATGCCCCCCTCATGGATTTCAGAACAAATATGTCTTTTTAAAAAAAAATTACCCAAACATTATAATGCAAGGAGTTGTAGTGACAAGGCAGGGAAATCCTACTCAGAGTAAACCTATTGGAATGAATGGATCTGAATTAGTTGTGTCCTTTTATTTCCTGGATAATTCCTAGTTAGGGGGAGGGATTGGTTTGTTTCTGTTCTTGTTTTTATTATTTTGTGTTGTTGTTATTCCACAAATCCCACATCAAAATCCGATACATAAGTTTTTCCCCTTTTGTATTATCAGCTTCCCATCCCATTTCCTAGAATTTTCTTTTCTTTTCAACCCTTAGCTGCAACTTATCTTCCCTCTTTTATATTATAACTCTAATGCTCTGTTAGAGTTAATAGAGGGGGAAACCCAGCTGGATGGGCGGGGTATAAATAAGAAATTAATAATAATAATAATATTTGTGTTTTTATCTTGTACGAAAGATAAAACTCCTGCCAACCTAGCAGTTCAAAAGCACGTCAAAGTGCAAGTAGATAAATAGGTACCGCTCCAGCGGGAAGGTAAACAGCGTTTCCGTGCGCTGCTCTGGTTCGCCAGAAGCGGCTTCTTTCTGCTGGCCACATTACCCAGAAGCTGTACGCCGGCTCCCTCGGCCAGTAAAGCGAGATGAGCGCCACAACCCCAGAGTCAGCCACAACTGGACTTAACTGTCCTTTAAAAGATAAAAACACCAAATAATTACCAGAGTTGAAGCAAGAAGGTAAAGGTAAAGGTAAAGGTAAAGGTAAAGGTAAAGGGACCCCTGACCCCTGACCTAAATGGCCCTGTATCCCTGAAGGAGCGTCTCCACCCCCATCGTTCTGCCCGGACACGGAGGTCCAGCTCCAAGGGCCTTCTGGTGGTTCCCTCATTGCGAGAAGTGAGGTTACAGGGAACCAGGCAGAGGGCCTTCTTGGTGGTGGCGCCTGCCCTGTGGAACGCCCTCCCACCAGATGTCAAAGAGAAGAACAACTACCAGACTTTTAGAAGGCATCTGAAGGCAGCCCTGTTTAGGGAAGCTTTTAATGTTTGGTGCTTTACTGTATTTTAATATTTTGTTGGAAGCCGCCCAGAGTGGCTGGGGAAGCCCAGCCAGATGGGCGGGGTATAAACAATAAATAATAATAATAATAATAATTATTATTATTATTATTATTATTATTCAAGGACCTCATTACATGCAACCTGTCCGCTTAGTTTATCCTCACAGCAACCCTATGAGGTATGCCTGGCCTGGAAAGATTGTACGTTACACACACACACACACACACACCCTTGGTTTCATGGCAGATTGGAGATTTGAACCCAGATCTTATCATCAGACATTTAACAACTGGTGCCAAACCCCTGCTGTGCCAAGAGAGAGCCCTTCAGGGCTTATAGAAATCTTACTGACAGGAAGGGAAGTTGGCACAGGAAAGGGAATGAAGGGATATATATAAAAAAATCATTAAGTAAACAAGAAATACCGGTTTCTTTCTTTCTTCTTTCGCAGTAAAGAACGATAACAACCGCCCAAAGCTCTGCAAAACTCCATTGCAAAGTACCGTATTTTTCGCTCTGTAAGACGCACCAGACCACAAGACGCACCTAGTTTTTGGAGGAAGAAAACAAGGAAAAAAATATTCTGAATCTCAGAAGCCAGAACAGCAAGAGGGATCGCTGCGCAGCGAAAGCAGCAATCCCTCTCGCTGTTCTGGCTTCTGGGATAGCGGCGCAGCCTGCATTCGCTCCATAAGACGCACACACATTTCCCCTTACTTTTTAGGAGGGGAAAAGTGAGTCTTATAGAGCAAAAAATACGGTACTTCAGATTTTGAAAGGCCATTTTGGCTGATTAATCTATCCAGGCATGTGTAACAAGACAAGAATCCAATATCTCTACTCGGACCAGGTCTCTCCACAGTTTTCAGTTTAGGAATACCGGTAAGTTTTTAATTCAGCAACTTCTCTTTTCCAGTCTATTTCTGAAGTTCTTTTGTAATAAGACAGCTGCTTTGAGATCCCTGTATTGAATGTCCTGGGTCAAGGCATGTCCAAAGTCCGTTTTGGGGGTCTAATCCGGCCCGCCGGTCAGTTTAATGCGGCCCCTGCGGCAGTTGTTTATCTCCTGAGGTAAGGTAAAGGTAAAGTTAAAGGGACCCCTGACCATTAGGTCCAGTGGTGGCCGACTCTGGGGTTGCGGCGCTCATCTCACTTTATTGGCCGAGGGAGCCGGCGTACAGCTTCCGGGTCATGTGGCCAGCAGGACTAAGCCGCTTCTGGCGAACCAGAGCAGCGCACGGAAACGCCGTTTACCTTCCCGCCAGAGCGGTACCTATTTATCTACTTGCACTTTGAGGTGCTTTCGAACTGCCAGGTGGGCAGGAGCAGGGACCGAGCAACGGGAGCTCACCCCGTCATTGCGGGGATTCGAACCGCTGACCTTCTGATTGGCAAGTCCTAGGCTCTGTGGTTTAACCCACAGCCCACCTGCGTCCCTGAGGTAAAATCCCCCCAAAAGCTCAGCAACTTAAATCATAAAAAAGATCAACAACTTTGGGGTAAAATTGTGAAAAAAACTCAACAACTTTAATCCTCGAAAAAGCTCAGCAACTTTGGTCGGCCACATGCATGTTGACTTCATCAAATCTGGAAAAAGTTTGGGTACCCCTGGAGCTAATGTTTATTATTGTTATTGTTATTATGATACCACGCACCTCTGGAATTCGAACCCATGTATTTACTTTTTAAACCCTTAAAAACCACCTTAACCCTGGGCAGGTTTGCTCGGAAAGGAAGTTCAGCGGGACTTACTTGGGAGCAAGCGTTCGTTTGGAGCCCAAAATGCACCCAAGGTTCATTAAGCAAATGATGATGATAAGAAAAAAGGTCCTTTAATCCTTTGGCAAACTTTTTCAGCAGGGGGCCGGTCCACTGTCCCTCAGACCTTGTTGGGGGCCTGACAATATTTTGGAAAAATAATAATGAAAGGATTCGTACGCCCCACAAATAACCTAGAGATGCATTTTAAATAAAAGCACACGTTCTACTCATGCAAAAACACGCTGATTCCTGGACCGTCCGCAGGCCGGATTTAGAAGGCGATTGGGCCGGATACGGCCCCCGGGCCTTAGTTTGCCTACCCATGGTTGAATGGGTGTTGTTTAGTCGTTTAGTCATGTCCGCCTCTTCGTGACCCCATGGACCAGAGCATGCCAAGCACTCCTGTCTTCCACTGCCTCCCCCACTTTGGACAAACTCATATTTGTAGCTTTGAGAACACTGTCCCACCATCTTGTCCTCCGTCGTCCCCTTCTCCTTCTGCCCTCCATCTTTCCCCAACATCAGGGTCTTTTCCAGGGAGTCTTCTCTTCTCATGAGGTGGCCAAAGTCTTGGAGCCTCAGCTTCAGGATCTGTCCTTCCAGTGAGCACTCAGGGCTGATTTCCTTCAGAATGGAGAGGTTGGATCTTCTTGCAGTCCATGGGACTCTCAAGAGTCTCCTCCAGCACCAGAATTCAAAAGCATCCATTCTTCGGCCATCAGCCTTCTTGATGGTCCAGCTCTCACTTCCATACATCACTACTGGGAAAACCAGAGCTTGAACTATACGGACCTTTGCTGGCAAGGTGATGTCTCTGCTTTTTAAGATGCTGTCTTGGTTTGTCATTGCTTTCCTCCCAAGAAGCAGGCGTCTTTTAATTTTGTGGCTGCTGTCACCATCTGCAGTGATCATGGAGCCCAAGAAAGTAAAATCTCTCACTGCCTCCATTTCTTCCTGCTTTAATGGGTAGCAACCCTCAATGCCTACAGGACAAATATCGGGTCCATTTTCTCACTTCTGACCCTTCTTGATTCCCTCATATCGGGTGGGTTGGACTAGATAACCAATGAGGTCCCTTCCAACTCTACAATTCTCTCATCTAGAATTCCGACAGGTTATACCAATAATACAAACTGCATTTTCCCAGTTGATGTATGTATGTATATATATATATATATATATATATATATATATATATATATATATTGTAAGGAAAGGCATGCGGGTTTGTTTTTGGCTATTTGGAGATTTTTGTTTGGAACTCCTGACATCCAGTGGATGATGATTGCATGACAGCGGAAGTTACAGCACTGTAACGCTTGTCTCCCTGCTTATTTAACTTATATGCAGAATTCATCATGCGAAAGGCTGGGCTGGATAAATCCCTAGCCGGAATTATGATTGCCGGAAGAAATATCAACAACCTCAGATATGCAGATGACACAACGTTGATGGCAGAAAGTGAGGAGGAATTAAAGAACCTTTTAATGAGGGTGAAAGAGGAGAGCGCAAAATATGGTCTGAAGCTCAACATCAAAAAAACTAAGACCATGGCCACTGGGCCCATCACCTCCTGGCAAACAGAAGGGAAAGAAATGGAGGCAGTGAGAGATTTGACTTTCTTGGGCTCCATGATTACTGCAGATGGTGACAGCAGCCATGAAATTAAAAGACGCCTCCTCCTTGGGAGAAAAGCAATGACAAACCCAGACAGCATCTTAAAAAGCAGAGACATCACCTTGCCAACAAAGGTCCGTATAGTAAAAGCTATGGTTTTCCCAGTAGTGATGTACGGAGGTGAGAGCTGGACCATCAAGAAGGCTGATCGCCAAAGAATGGATGCTTTTGAATTATGGTGCTGGAGAAGACTCTTGAGAGTCCCATGGACTACAAGAAGATCAAACCTCTCCATTCGGAAGGAAATCAGCCCTGAGTGCTCACTGGAAGGACAGATCCTGAAGCTGAGGCTCCAAGACTTTGGCCACCTCCTGAGAAGAGAAGACTCCCTGGAAAAGACCCTGATGTTGGGAAAGATGGAGGGCACAAGGAGAAGGGGACGACAGAGGACGAGATGGTGGGACAGTGTTCTCGAAGCTACCAGCATGAGTTTGACCAAACTGCGGGAGGCAGTGGAAGACAGGAGTGCCTGGCGTGCTCTGGTCCAGGGGGTCACCAAGAGGCGGACACGACTAAACAACAACAACAGGTGTGTTTTTGTAAACATGGGATGTAAATCTCTAAAAGCAATCAGTCAATATAATTTTCAAAAATTATATTTTAGAAAGAAAATATGTGTGTTATTTTTAAATAAATGAATAAAGCATTGTGTTTGTGCCTTGATGTCAAGGGGCAGGCAGTTCCAAAATTGTCACAGTAACTATTGTGCAAATTTTGTTTTTTGTTGGTTTAAATATGAAAGTATTAGTTTTGCAATCGCATTGATCCCAGTACAGTATATCATTGTTGTTGCGCACAAAGCACAGCCCTAAGGCATCCCCTACCTGCGGCCCTCCAGCTGTTTTGGGACTACAACTCCCATGATCCCTAGCTAACAGGACCAGTGGTCAGGGATGATGGGAATTGTAGTCCAAAACATCTGGAGGGCCGATTTTGGGGGTGCCTGCGCCAGATGTTTTGGGACTACAACTCCCATGATCCCTAGGTAATAGTAAAAGTGGTCAGGGATGATGGGAATTGTAGTCCAAAACATCTGGAGGGCGCAGGTTGGGAATGCCTGCTTTAGGTTATTGCAGATAGGTCTGCGTTCCAATAGATTAGCTGCCTGTGCTTAAGGCTAGTTTGCATTCCAGCAATTCTGTCCCAACCGAGACACCGTAGCCTCCCTTTTCCCTTGCTTTCTCCTTTCATAGAGATAAGAAAAATCAAGACTGGCTCACCTTATTTAACGGCTATAGCACTTCCTCGCCCACGCGAGTGAGGAACCCGAGGCAACCCCCGATGCCACTGGATAGAATAAGGCTTTTATATTGTTTTGGGCTTAAGTCTTGGACCTCCTTGGCTCCGCGTGAAGCTTCTTCCTTCCCACATGAATCCCGGAATTCCGTCCCCGCGTGCGAGTCTACAGGAAAAGTCTATGTTCTTTTCTTCCCTTAGGCGCCCGCAAGCCGACGGCCGTCCCGTGACCGGCCGCGGTGGCCGACGGGAGTTGCAGTCCCGCCTCCCGCGACGCCCTATGAGGGGAGCCTCTTCGAGGACTACGACTCCCAGAGGCGCACCGCGGCGAAGCGGAGGGCCGGGGGAAAAGAGCGAAGGGCGGCGTTGGCGGCGGCGGCAGATGCTGGCAGAGGCGGCGGCGGAGGTAACGGACCCGGAGCCGCGGCTCCCGCTTCCCAAAACGCCCTCAGGCCCGGGGACGCCGCTGATTGGCTGGCTGGGGGAGGGGGAGGGGCTTGCACCAGGAGCCCGGGCAAAGGGCGCGTGTTGCACGCCCGGCGCGTGTGCAAGGGGGGGGGGGCTGGGCTGGAAGCACCCAGGGCATTGCAATTCCTCTTTGCAAGGGGTAATTGCATTTGCTTCAGTTGGTTTTGCAAAGTGGTGCATTTTGAGTTTGCTGTGCAACAGTTGGTTTGGGGTATTTAATAATATTTATTATTGTTGACATCATTATTATAATTGTTACTGTTATTATTTTTGTGCAACTGTATTGGTTAGATTTGACTTTGCAGCAATAATTGCATTTGCTTCAGTTGGTTTTGCAAAGTGGTGCATTTTGAGTTTGCTGTGCAACAGTTGGTTTGGGGTATTTAATAATATTTATTATTGTTGTCGTCATTATTATAATTGTTACTGTTATTATTTTTGTGCCGTTATATTGGTTAGATTTGACTTGTGCAGAGGGGGGGCTGGGCTGGAAGCTTCCAGGGTATTGCAATGCCTTTTTGCATTTGCTTTAGCTGCTTTTGCAAAGTACAGTAGTGCATTGAGTTGGCTATGCAGCAGTTGGTTTAATTAAAATAATTTTAAAAAAATTATTAAAATATTTAATTTTAAAATATCTATTATTTTTTGTTGCCATTATTATCATTGTTACTATTATTATATTTGTACACAGCCCTGAGACAAGTTCGTATAATAGTGCAATTATATTGGTTAGTTGCATTTGCTTTAGTTAGTTTTGCAGAAGTGCATTGAGATTGCTCTGCAACAGTTGGTTTTGGGTATGTAAATAATATTATTGTTCTTGTCACTATTACCACTATTATTGTTGTCATTTTCATTGTTACCATTCTTAGTTTGTTTTGTAGCAGTGCATTTGCTATGCAACAGTTGGTTTTGCTATGTTTTTATAATATGCTTTAATAAATATTTATTATCCTTATCATTGTTACTGTTATTATATTTGTACACGGCCCTGAAAGAAGCTCATAGAATCGTGCAATTGTATTGGTGAGATTTGACTTTGCAGCAATACGGTGATACCTTGGGTTACATACGCTTCAGGTTACAGACTCCGCTAACCCAGAAATAGTGCTTCAGGTTAAGAACTCTGCTTCAGGATAAGAACAGAAATTGTGCTCTGGTGGCGCGGCAGCAGCAGGAGGCCCCATTAGCTTAAGTGGTGCTTCAGGTTAAGAACAGTTTCAGGTTAAGAACAGACCTCTGGAATGAATTAAGCTCTTAACCCGAGGTAGCACTGTAATTGCATTTGCTTTAGTTGGTTTTGCAAAGTAGCGCATTGAGTTTGCTATGCAACAGTTGGTTTGGGTATGTAAATAATATTTTTTGTTGTCATTAATGTTACTATTGTTTTGTTGTTGTTGTCATTATTATCATTGATACTATTATTATATTAGTACACTGCCCTGAGTGAAGCTCCTAGAATAGTGCAATTATATTGGTTAGATTTGACTTTGCAGCAATAATTGCTTTTGCTTTAGTTGATTTTGCAGAAGTGCATTGAGTTTGCTATGCAACAGTAGGTTTGGGTATGTTTTCATTTATGCTGGAAGTTGCCCAGAGGTGGCTGGGTACAAACAGACAAACAAAAAAATATCACCATCATTTTCATTTTCATTATTACTATTACTAATTAAGTTCTATTTGTGCCCTGAGACAAGCTCATAAAATAGATTTGCTAGACTTGACTTTGCAGCGATATTTATATTTGCTTTAGTTGGTTTTTTGCTGTGGTGCATTGTGTTTGATGTGCAACAGTCGGTTTTGCTAGTTTTTTAGTTACACTTTCAACAACTGAGGCCGTGTTTTTGCTCTATAAGGGGAAACGTGTGTGCGTCTTATGGGGCGAATGCAGGCTGCGCAGCTATCCCAGAAGCCAGAACAGCAAGAGGGATTGCTGCTTTCACTGCGCAGCGATCCCTCTTGCTGTTCTGGCTTCTGAGATTTGGAATATTTTTTTTCTTGTTTTCCTCCTCCAAAAACTAGGTGCGTCTCGTGGTCTGGTGCGTCTTATAGGGCAAAAAATACATATTTAATGCTGCTAACATTTATTTAAACATCAGGTGCTTACTGCTTTTCTAAGCACCAGGCATATTAATTATTATTATTATTATTATTATTATTATTTATTATTTATACCCCGCCCATCTGGCTGGGCCTCCCCAGCCACTCTGGGCGGCTTCCATAGAAACCAAAAATACAGTAAAATATCACACGTTAAAAACTTCCCTGAACAGGGCTGCCTTAAGATGTCTTCTGAATGTCAGGTAGTTGTTTATCGCTTTGACATCTGCTGGAAGGGCGTTCCACAGGGCGGGCGCCACCACCAAGAAGGCCCTGTGCCTGGTTCCCTGTAGCTTTGCTTCTCGCAATGAGGGAACCGCCAGAAGACCCTCTGTGTATATATGGTGTGTGTGGATAATACGTAAAAACAAGCAGTTGGGGGAGATTATGTTGACTTGAGTCTTCTCTAGGACGGCTTTCTGGAGGTGATATTGATGTCATGAGTTGAGTTTGGATCTCACTTAGAAAATCTAAGAAGATCCCTGGCTGCTGTATCCGGTCAAAGTGATGTGTTGCACATTCTTGTTAAGAGGATGAGCAATTTTGTTTTTGAGTCACGGCTTCCTCCAAGAGTTCTGCAAATCGGTTGCCAGACCAAAATCCAGTTCTCTGGAAGGAGAAGGGGGAATCTGACAGCTCGTGTGACTTTTTTAAAGTCTTGATTTTAATTTATTATTATTATTATTAAGTCTGCAGTACAGGTCGATCCTCAAAAGTTCCAGGAACAGGTTATGATCTGGAACAAACTACTAACTCCTTGCAAGCTGCATGCTTGAAAACAGCTGACTCCCCAAAACCAGGAGACCGCGCTGAACCTCATTTACTACCACAATATTTGGGGAGAAACTAGCCAGGCATATGATCCTAGACCCAGCTTTTTGGGGGTTTTCGTTCCCAGCTAGAGGGACAAAACATCGGGGCGAGTTGAGCAGGCGAATAAGTAGAGGGTATTTAATTGAATTGAACCAGATGGTGTTATTTTATTTAATTGAACCAGCTGAGGCTAATCAGGACACTGTAAACTCAGCTCCAAATCCTGGAGCTAAATTTTAGGCGCCGGAAGTCCATAGGAAAGTCAGTGCTTTACCCAGTAGAAAAATTTGGGAGGCCTTGGGCTAAAAACTCCATTTTCTGGAGGAGTAATGAGAAAACTCCTTTAATATACCGAGAGGTCTGGAGGGGAGCAACAAGAAAACAGGATTTTGGTGGATTTTTGAACGCAGCTGTCGGAGCGAATGATGACATCCTCCTCTTTCTGCATGGATTTGTCCCTGTCTTTTAAAGCCTTCCAAATTGGTGGCCATTTCTCAGTCCTGCGGGAGCAAGTGCCACATTTTGGCTGCGCGAAGGCTTGCTATAGATAAATGTGCGCGGCTTGCACGCAAACCAACGGTGGAGTTTGCTCCCTTGGTTATCTTGAATCTGGGTTCGCAGTCGTGGAAAAGCTGTCGCAAGAAGGGTTGATTCAGAGTAAGCGGAGAGTTAATTTTATCCTTAGGGGTGTGACATCTGCTGTTGAAATTCCTTCAAAGCTTCCTGTTTTTAAACAGCCTTTCTGTCTTGTATGAACATACAGGGGTACCTTGGTTCTCAAACAACTTGGAACCCAAACACTGCAAACCCGGAAGGAAGTGTTCCGGTTCGCAAACTTTTTTCGGAAGCCGAACATGCTCCGTTTTGAATGCCACGCTTCCGTTTTGTGTGTTACGCTGAGGTCTGCCTGTTTTCGCTATTTATTTTGCTTTTTCGTTTTTGCGGCTCTTTTTCGTTTTGTTCTTGTGACTGTGTGGAACCCAGTTCAGCTACTGATAGATTGTGTGACTGCAGTACATTGTTTATTGCTTTCATTTTATAGATCAGTGGCCTTGTTAGATAGTAAAACTCATGTTAAATTGCCTGTTTTAGGGGTTGTTTTTAAAAGTCTGGAAAGGGTTAATCCGTTTTGCATTACAGTGGTACCTCGGCTTACATGCGCCTCAGGTTACATACGCTTCAGGTTACAGACTCCGCTAACCCAGAAATAGTGCTTCAGGTTAAGAACTTTGCTTCAGGATGAGAACAGAAATTGTGCTCTGGCATGGCGGCAGCAGGAGGCCCCATTAGCTAAAGTGGTTAAGAACAGTTTCAGGTTAAGCACGAAACTTCGGAATGAATTAATTGGTTTGGTTTTGGAGCGGACCTCTGGGACGGATTGAGTTTGAGAACCAAGGTACCACTGTATTTATGGGGGGGGGTTATGCTTCCCCAAGGACCCTCCTGAGAGTAAAAAGGGGAAAGGAATAAACACGCACAAACAAAATATAAGTTGTAGAATGTACGAGGGGAGAGGTTTTTGCCTCAATTCATTTTGCAGGTGGAGGTCCCGGTGCCTTTCAGAGCCAATCCTCTCCGTTGGTTTACTCAAACGCAAGTCCTCACCTGGAGTACTGTGTCCAGTTCTGGGCACCACAGTTCAAGAAGGACACTGACAAACTGGAACGTGTCCAGAGGAGGGCAACCAAAATGGTCAAAGGCCTGGAAACGATGCCTTATGAGGAACGGCTAAGGGAGCTGGGCATGTTTAGCCTGGAGAAGAGGAGGTTAAGGGGTGATATGATAGCCATGTTCAAATATATAAAAGGATGTCACATAGAGGAGGGAGAAAGGTTGTTTTCTGCTGCTCCAGAGAAGCGGACACGGAGCAATGGATCCAAACTACAAGAAAGAAGATTCCACCTAAACATTAGGAAGAACTTCCTGACCGTAAGAGCTGTTTGACAGTGGAATTTGCTGCCAAGGAGTGTGGTGGAGTCTCCTTCTTTGGAGGTCTTTAAGCAGAGGCTTGACAACCATGTGTCAGGAGTGCTCTGATGGTGTTTCCTGCTTGGCAGGGGGTTGGACTCGATGGCCCTTGTGGTCTCTTCCAACTCTATGATTCTATTCTATGATTCTAAGTCCCACTGTGACCAACTTGAATCAAGAATCCTGGGAACTGTAGTTTGAAGGTGCTGGGACTTGTAGCTCTGGGAGTTCGGCACCCTTGAGCTACAGTTCCCACGTGGAGCCACGACTTTCGGAGTGGTCTGAAGAGTCCGTGTCTCCTCAGAACGGTAGTTTTCCGAGGCCACAAACCTCCCAGAGCTACAGTTCCTTCCCGGCACCCTTGAACTACAATTCCCACAATTATCTGGGGCTGTTTAAAGTAGCCGAATCCTGGGAATTGTCACTTGTAAAGGAAGCTGTGAGTCCTGGCACCTTTAAGCTGCAGTTCTGTTTATAAGAGTCATTTAAAACACATAGCGTGGGGTTGACTGATTTAAGAAGAGATGTTGCCGTCGGCCTAGCCTGCCTAAATCAATTTAAAATACAGTGGTACCTCAGATTACAGACGCTTCAGGTTACAGACTCCACTCACCCAGAAATAGTACCTCAGGTTGAGAACTTTGCTTCAGAATGAGAACAGAAAGCGTGCGGTGGCAGCAGCGGGAGGCCCGATAAGCTAAAGTGGTGCTTCGGGTTAAGAACAGTTTCAGGTTAAGAACGGACCTCCGGAACAAATTAAGTACGTAACCAGAGGTACTAAAGGACCCCTGACCATTAGGTCCAGTCGTGGCCGACTCTGGGGTTGCGGCGCTCATCTCGCTTTACTGGCCGAGGGAGCCAGTGTTTGTCCACAGATAGTTTTTCCGGGTCATGTGGCCAGCAGGACTAAGCCGCTTCTGGCGAACCAGAGCAGCGCACGGAAACGCCGTTTTCCTTCCCGCCGGAGCGGTACCTATTTATCTACTTGCACTTTGACGTGCTTTGGAACTGCTAGGTTGGCAGGAGCAGGGACCGAGCAACGGGAGCTCACCCCGTCACGGGGATTCGAACCGTCGACCTTCCGATCGGCAAGTCCTAGGCTCTGTGGTTTAACCCACAGCGCCACCCGCGTCCCTCTAACCTGAGGTACTACTGTATAGCAAAAATAAAACAGTCCTTTTAAAACAGATTTAACTGAAATGGCGTTCCCTGATCCGGCCGTTTTCCCAGAACGTGACGGGTGTTTCCTTGGCTATCGCGACCTCGGCAAGGGATGTTTTTCATTCATCCGAGATGGCAGGAAACTAGGATATCTCGAATAGACCTTTCCTTTTTAAAGCAGAAAAACAGTTTGTGTGGGGAGACTATGCTTGACAGCTAAAGCGGCAAGCGGTTTACGCAGGGGTAAACACTCAATATGCTGACACTCAATATGCCAGCAAGTTTGGAAAACTCAGCAGTGGCCAGAGGATTGGAGAAGATCAGTCTACATCCCAATCCCAAAGAAGGGCAGTGCCAAAGAATGCTCCAACTACCACACAATTGCGCTCACTTCACACGCTAGCAAGGTTATGCTTAAAATTCTACAAGGCAGGCTTAAGCAGTATGTGGACCGAGAACTCCCAGAAGTGCAAGCTGGATTTAGAAGAGGCAGAGGAACCAGAGACCAAATTGCAAATATGCGCTGGATTATGGAGAAACCTAGAGAGTTCCAGAAAGACATCTACTTCTGCTTCATTGACTATGCAAAAGCCTTTGACTTTGTTGACCACAGCAAACTATGGCAAGTTCTTAAAGAAATGGGAGTGCCTGATCACCTCATCTGTCTCCTGAGAAATCTCTATGTGGGACAAGAAGCTACAGTTTTCCCAGCCGTGATGTAAGGAAGTGAGAGCTGGACCATCAAGAAGGCTGATGGCCGAAGAATGGATGCTTTTGAATTCTGGTGCTGGAGGAGACTCTTGAGAGTCCCATGGACTGCAATAAGATCCAACCTCTCCATTCTGAAGGAAATCAGCCCTGAGTGCTCACTGGAAGGACAGATCCTGAAGCTGAGGCTCCAATACTTTGGCCACCTCATGGGAAGAGAAGACTCCCTGGAGAAGACCCTGATGTTGGGAAAGATGGAGGGCACAAGGAGAAGGGGACGACGGAGGACGAGATGGTGGGACAGTGTTCTCAAAGCGGCCAACATGAGTTTGACCAAACTGCGGGAGGCAGTGGAAGACAGGAGTGCCTGGCGTGCTCTGGTCCAGGGGGTCACGAAGAGGCGGACACGACTAAACAACAACAACAAGCGAGCGTCGGTGCAGGGCTGCCTTGGGATCATCGTGGACCCCCATAAGTCTCTGAAATGTCCAGCCCACCGAATTCATAGTGCAATAGCTGTGCAGCTGTCTTAAAGCAGCCTTCTCCTGAGTCAGGATTCCCAGACGTTGGGGGGTGGCAAATTTGAGATACACTCCCTTTACCGCATGGAAAAGATGGAGGGTTGAATCAGTTTGGGAGAGCCATTCATTCCTAAGAGAAACCTGTGTTGTTGTCATTCGTCTCCTCCCATTGGAGGAATGCTTCTGTTCGAAATAATAGAATATTCTCTGCGGTTTGGGGTTTTTATGCTAAGATTCAGCCCTCCCACCCTCTAGCAGAGCTGCTCCTGTTTGCTTGGCAAAAAATTAAAAATAAAAAAATGGCAGAGAGAGAGACACACAAGCCTCTTTGTATTACTCTCCCTGGGTGTTTTTTGGAAAAAGGCACCCAGGACAAAGGGGTCTTCTGTCTGCCCCAATGAAAGGAGGAGGCTGTGGCTGGTTTCCGCGGAGCGTGGCCGCGTTAACCCGCTGCGTGTCGGAGTTTAAAGGGAAAGGGACCCCTGACCATTAGGTCCAGTCGTGGCCGACTCTGGGGTTGCGGCGCTCATCTCGCTTTACTGGCCGAGGGAGCCGGCGTACAGTTTCCGGGTCATGTGGCCAGCAGGACTAAGCCGCTTCTGGCGAACCAGAGCAGCGCACGGAAACGCCGTTTACCTTCCCGCCGGAGCAGGACCTATTTATCTGCTTGCACTTTGACGTGCTTTCGAACTGCTAGGTGGGCAGGAGCAGGGACCGAGCAACGGGAGCTCACCCCGTCGCGGGGATTCAAACTGCCAACCTTCTGATCAGCAAGTCCTAGGCTCTGTGGTTTAACCCACAGCGCCACCTGCGTCCCATGTATACAGGTGGGCAAATTGGGGGGGGACACCCCAGTTACCAAAGACCCTTTTTCCGCAACCTGTTCCACTGCCAAATGATAGGAAGTTACAGTGGTACCTCGGGTTACAGATGCTTCAGGTTACAGACTCCGCTAACCCAGAAATAGTACCTCGGGTTAAGAACTTTGCTTCAGGATGAGAACAGAAATCGTGCAGCAGCGGGAGGCCCCATTAGCTAAAGTGGTGCTTCAGGTTAAGAACAGTTTCAGGTTAAGAATGGACCTCCGGAACGGATTAAGTTCTTAACCAGAGGTATCACTGCATTCCTGTTGTTTAGTCGGAAACTCTATTCTTCTAACTTGTCCGGATCAAGGGTAGTCTTGGCTCCATTCAGCCTTGGTCAGACCACACCCGGAGTCCCGTGCCCAGTTCTGGACACCACAATTTAAAGGAGGGTGTTGACAGGCCGGAAGGTGTGCAGAAAGTTCTGGAAACCAAGCCTGATGAGGAACGGTCGAAGGAGCTGGGGACGTTTAGCCTGGAAAAGAGGAGACTGAAAGAAGATAGGAGAGCCGTCTTCAAATATCCGAAGGGCTGTCACATGGAAGAGGGAGCAAGCTTGTTTTCTCCTGCTCCGGAGGGCAGGACTCGAACCCGTGGCTTCAGGTGACGAGAGGTGATTCCGACTCAATGTCAGGAATAACTTTCTGACAGTAGGAGCTGTTTGGGCATGGGATGGAAGGTGACGGACTCACCGTGGAGGTTTTCAAGCAGAGGTTGGACGGCCATCTGTCAGCGATGCTTTAGTCGAGATTCCTGCATTGTACGGGGTTGGACTGGATGACCTTTGGGGTCCCTCCGAACTGTAAAATTCTTGACTTTAAATCATGGGTGGGGGCCGGATCCGGCCCATTCGCCTTCTAAATCCGGCCCACGGACGGTGTTTTTACGTGAATATAATGTGTGCTTTTATTTCAAATGCATCTCTGGGTTATTTGTGGGGCATAGGAATTTTGTTCCTTCCCCCCCAATATCGTCCGCCCCCCCACAAGGTCTGAGGGACGGTGGACCGGCCCCCTGCTGAAAAAGTATGCTGACCCCTGCTTTAAATCACCTGTGTTGCTAAGAATTCGGTTCGGGGGCAGAAGAAACCCTGCTTTGCCGTTTTGTTTCTTTGCCAAGTTAACTTTCTTTCCGTTTAGGTGGATGTCCTCTGCCCCGAATAAACGATAAATGTTCTGCTGAGGCTCATAATTTTTGTTTTTTCTCTCGTAGGGTCGACTCTGACTTGAAAACCGCCCCGTGGGAAACACCCGAAGGACAAAATGGCAGGTAATGATATTCAGAGGAACGGTTTTGAGCTTTCTACCCTACCGGTCTGAAAAACAGTGTTTGATTTCAGGGGTTCGGACTAGATTATTCTTGCAACCCTGTGATTCTCAGGCCACTTCGGACACCCGTTGCACTCCTGTGTGTTTTGAGAATTGTGCAAAAAGGCCTTCTGTTCACTGGGCTGAAATGTACACGTCTCCTACAGAATGCAGTGGTACCTTGGTTCTCAAACTTAATCCGTTAATGGAAGTCTGTTCCAAAACCAAGGCACGCTTTCTCATAGAAAGTGATGCAAAACGGATTAATCGGTTCCATACTTTTAAAAACAACCCCTAAAACAGCCATTTAACATGAATTTTACTATCTAACAAAACCATCGACCCATAAAATGAAAGCTATCATTAATTTACAGTTGTACCTCGGGTTAAGAACTTAATTCGTTCTAAATAAATTATTGACGGAAAGCAGGAAAATAAATTATTGACGGAAAGCAGGAAAGGTTAAATTATATTGTTGTAATAATTTATGGATAAAAAATTGGGAAAGATGGAAAGGATTTGCTGAAACAACAAATTGAAGCAGAATACAAAAAGGGAGGTGTGAGGAGGTCAAAGAAACAAGCTAATGAAAGCTATATTATAGAAGGTTTAATCTAATTTTGTGTATTTTTTTATTCGATTGTTTATTTTTTGTATTTGTGTTTTTTTGTTGTTGTTTGTGTTATATTGTTAAAACTTTAATAAATATTTTTTTTAAAAAAAAAACTTAATTCGTTCCGGAGGTCCGTTCTTAACCTGAAAATGTTCTTAACCTGAAGCACCACTTTAGCTAATGGGGCCTCCTGCTGCTGCCACGCCGCCGGAGCACGATTTATATTCTCATCCTGAAGCAAAGTTCTCAACCTGAAGCACTACTTCTGGGTTAGCAGAGAGTGTATCCTAAAGCGTATGTAACCTAAAAAGTATGTAACCCGAGGTACCACTGTACTGTACTGTAAAATAAATAAGACAGTATTTTGGATGATAAAAATAAAAATAATTATTGCACTGATGATAGTTGTTGCTTGGATGGGGGGGGGGCTTTTATCCATTTCTGCAGTCACACAATCAATCAATCAATCAATCAATAGCTGAACTGGGTTCCACACAGTCACAAAAACAAATGAACCGAAAAAGCCTCAAAAATGCAAAATAAAGAGCTAAAACAAAAGGGCCAAACTTAATCCGTTCCGAAAGTCATTTTGACTTTTGAAATGTTCGAAAACCGAGGCGCACAAAGGGCTGGCTGCAAGTTCAATTGGAAAAATGGGAAAACTCGCAGCGGAAGCCGTTTGGAAACGGAAGCAATTTCTTCCGGGTTTTGGGTGTTTGAAAACCGAAACGTTCAGCTCCTGAGACGCTCGAAAACCTAGGTACCACTCTACAGTGGTACCTCAGGTTACATATGCTTCAGGTTACAGACGGCGCTAACCCAGAAATAGTGCTTCAGGTCTAGAACTTTGCTTCAGGATGAGAACAGAAATCGTGCTCTGGCGGCAGCAGGAGGCTCCATTAGCTAAAGTGGTGCTTCAGGTTAAGAACTGTTTCAGGTTAAGAATGGACCTCCGGAACGAATTAAGTACTTAACCTGAGGTACCACTGTACATAGTTTGTAATAGACAGTTCTTCCTATGTGTTTTGTTTTGGGGGATTTTTGAGCCGGCGGCGGCAAAAGCGCCGTTTCGCAAACCCACCCTCTTTTCCCCAATTTGGTTTTTCTCGTTCTTTTCCCAGAGAAAGTCAACAACTTCCCCCCGCTCCCCAAATTCATCCCGCTGAAACCGTGCTTCTACCAGAACTTTGCCGACGAGATTCCAATCGATCATCAGACGCTGGTGAGACGGATCTATCACTTATGGATCTGTAAGTTTCCCCCGGAGGGAAAAACGACGTTCGGGGTGGATAAAAATCAATTATTTGTTTTTTTTAAAGTAAATAAAAAAAATGGGATTTTTTTTAAAAAAAATTAAATCGGGATTTTAAAAATAAAATGCTTTTCGGAGGAAAAATCTTTCTAAAGATAGTTTTCGATTCAAGTTACATGACTTTTGTCTTCTGGGTTTCTGGGGGGGTTCCTGTTGTTATTCTGTCTCTCACGGCTGCAATAAATGAGGGACTGCTCATTTCTTCGTCAACGGGCAAATTTAGCGGGGGATAAAATACTCCCCCCCCCTCGCTGTATTAAAATAAAATTCGAAATCAGAAAGTCAGAAAACTCATTAGTCGAGGTTGACAGAAGTCCTAGGCTGTGATAGCCAAAGGTTTGTTATGTTGTATAAGATGGGATGTTGTGTTTGGAAAACATGTGCAAAAATAAAAATTATAGTAAAGGTAAAGGGACCCCTGACCGTTAGGTCCAGTCGTGGCCAACTCTGGGGTTGCGGCGCTCATCTCGCTTTATTGGCTGAGGGAGCCGGCGTACAGCTTCCGGGTCGTGTGGCCAGCAGGACTGAACCACTTCTGGCGAACCAGAGCAGCACACGGAAACGCCGTTTACCTTCCAGCCAGAGCGGTACCTATTGATCTACTTGCACTTTGATGTGCTTTTGAACTGCTAGGTTGGCAGAAGCAGGGACCGAGCAACGGGAGCTCACCCCGTCATTGCGGGGATTCGAACCACCGAATCAGCAAGTCCTAGGCTCTGTGATTTAACCCACAGCGCCACCCGCGTCCCATAAAAATTATATATATATATAAAATAGAAAAAGGAATTTGCAGCTGTGTCCCGTAAGGGGATCGAACCCGCAACCCTGGCGTTAAATCAGCACCACGCCCAGCCAACGGAGCTATCCAAACCCGTTTCTATTGCCTTAAGACATCTATTTTCTTCCCTTTTTTCTCTCTCTCCCATCTTCCACAGTCTATTGCATCACCTTGGGCGTCAATCTCATCGCCTGCCTGGCCTGGTGGATCGCCGGCGGTTCCGGGGCCAACTTCGGCTTGGCGCTTCTCTGGCTCCTCGCTTTCAGCCCCTGTGGTTACGTCTGCTGGTTCCGGCCGGTCTACAAAGCCTTTAGGTAAATGACCTGTCCGTCTGCATTTAAGGTAAAGGTAAAGGGACCCCTGACCATTAGGTCCAGTCGTGGCCAACTTTGGGGTTGCGGCGCTCATCTCGCTTTACTGGCCGAGGGAGCCAGCATACAGCTTCCGGGTCATGTGGCCTGCAGGACTAAGCCGCTTCTGGCGAACCAGAGCAGCGCACGGAAACGCCATTTACCTTCCTGCCAGAGTGGTACCTATTTTTCTACTTGCACTTTGACATGCGTTTGAACTGCTAGGTTGGCAGGAGCAGGGACCGAGCAACGGGAACTCACCCCGTCATTGCGGGGATTCAAACCGCCGACCTTCTGATCGGCAAGTCCTAGGCTCTGTGGTTTAGACCACAACTCCACCCGTGTCCCTCCACCTGCATTTATCTCCCCCAAAATCTCCAGGACTGATGTTGCTCAGAGCCCTGTGGATGGGCTCCTTTTTGTTGTTGTTTTAAAACCTCTCTGCAAGGAGAAATCTAGTCCATCAAGAAACTGGCTCCTTTCTCCTTGCGGCGTTCAGAAACGGCGTCTTCCGCACTCACTGCCTTTGAAACCACAATAAAACATCAAACTTTTAATAATATTTATTATTATTTTATATTATTTCTCCCACGCCCATCCGGCTAGGACGCAGCCCTTCTGAACCGCCGGGGAGAATTTTTTATTTCTGTCAATTTGCATTTCTATTACATTTCAAAATCCTTACATATTCAGGTGGAAACGAAAACGTAGGACTTCCCTTCCCCTGTTTCCTCTTATTTTCCCCTTCCCAAACCTTTCTCTTATCTCCAGATCTCTTAATTCTAACTTAAAACATCTCTGAACTAAACTCGCAGCCTCCCAAACTAATTATCTGTCTATGTAATGATTTTCATGTATCTATATATATTTCCCTGCCCTCCCTTAAACCTTTTATCATCCCGATTCCCGAGTGAACTTTTGCATGCGTTGCGGAAGGGCAAAGATTATTGGCTAGTTTCCGTTCTTATTTTTTCTTATAGCCAACAAATTGTGAAATCACATTAAGACATCAAACTTTTAACAACAACAACAATTTTTTATTACCATATTTTTCGCTCTGTAAGGTGCACCAGACCACAAGACGCACCTAGTTTTTGGAGGAGGAAAACAAGAAAAAAAATATTCTGAATCCCAGAAGCCAGAACAGCAAGAGGGATCGCTGCGCAGCGAAAGCAGCAATCCCTCTTGCTGTTCTGGCTTCTGGGATAGCTGCGCAGCCTGCATTCGCTCCATAAGATGCACACACATTTCCCCTTACTTTTTAGGAGGGGGAAAGTGAGTCTTATAGAGCAAAACATGCGGTAACTATACCCCGCCCATCTGGCTGGGCTTCCCTAGCCACTCTGGGCAGCTCCCAACAGACTATTAAAAATACAATAAAACATCCAAGATTAAAAGCTTCCCTAAACAGGGCTGCCTTCAGATGTCTTCTAAAAGTCCAATTGACATCTGGCGGGAAGGCATTCCACAGGATGGGCGCCACCACCGAGAAGGCCCTCTCTATGCAGTGTTTTCATCCATTTGAGGACTCCTGGCCTCCGCTGAATCCTCCCTCTTTTCCCTTTTCTCCCGCAGGTCGGACAGCTCTTTTAACTTCATGGCTTTCTTCTTTGTCTTCGGAGCCCAGTTCGTCCTGACCGTCATTCAAGCCGTCGGCATCGGCGGCTGGGGAGCGTGGTAAGTTTATTCGTTTCTGAAAAGGTTGAGGGTACACAGCCGTACTTTGGAAGTCGGGACGGCAAAGTTCCCAGACGTCGCAAACCCGGAAGTGAGTGGGAACTGTTTGGGAACTGTTTTTGAAGCCAAACGTCCGGCGCGGCTTCCGAATGGCTGTGGGAGCTTCCTGCATTCAGCAGTGACCAGATGCCCTTTTCTTCTCTTCCAGCGGTTGGCTTGCGGCCGTGACGTTCTTTGGCACGAGCATCGGCGCTGCCGTGATCATGCTCATCCCGGCGATCATGTTCACGTTTTCGGCACTGGTGATGCTGGTTTGCCTTCTGCGGGTAAGCGAGGTTTTGTTTAAATTGCTTTAAGGAAACGGTTGTTTTTCTCCTTCCAACAAAGCACAGCGGAAAAGTTGCCCAAATGTAAACAGCTAACTTGTTAAACCTCACAATCATTTCATAGTTCTGTATTTCTAGTAAAGGTAAAGGGACCCCTGACCGTTAGGTCCAGTCGTGACCGACTCTGAGGTTGCGGCACTCATCTCGCTTTACTGGCTGAGGGAGCCGGAGTACAGCTTCCAGGTCATGTGGCCAGCAGGACTAAGCCGCTTCTGGCGAACCAGAGCAGCGCACGGAAACGCCGTTTACCTTCCCGCTGGAGTTGTACCTATTTATCTACTTGCACTTTGACGTGCTTTCGAAATGCTAGGTTGGCAGGAGCTTGGACCGAGCGACGGGAGCTCACCCCATCGTGGGGATTCGAACCGCCAACCATCTGATCAGCAAGCCCTATGCTCTGTGGTTTAACCCACAGCGCCACCCGCGTCCCACGTATTTCTAGTAATACCACCAAATCAGCAGTTTTTGATATAACTTTAAAAACTGCTCTGAAAATGTATCATTCTAAAAACGAAACCATCACCTGGTTGTAAATGTGAAGATTTATACCAGCAAGGATGAATCTTTCTGTAAATATATATGTGATTTAATTCAAGTCTTATCAACTGGAGTCTGACTGCAGTTGGGGCATGCAGAAAAGGGTGTGTGTGTGTGCCATAGCTGTCAACTTTTCCCTTTTCTTGCAAGGAATCCTATTCGGAATAAGGGTAAAGGTAAAGGGACCCCTGACCATTAGGTCCAGTCGTGGCCGACTCTGGGGTTGTGGCGCTCATCTCGCTTTATTGGCCGAGGGAGCCGGCGTACAGCTTCCGGGTCCTGTGGCCAGCAGGACTAAGCCGCTTCTGGCGAACCAGAGCAGCGCACGGAAACGCCGTTTACCTTCCCGCCGGAGCGGTACCTATTTATCTACTTGCACTTTGACGTGCTTTCGAACTGCTAGGTGGGCAGGAGCAGGGACCGAGCAACGGGAGCTGACCCCGTGGCGAGGAATCGAACCGCCGACCTTCTGATCAGCAAGCCCTAGGCTCTGTGGTTTAACCTACAGCACCACAATTTCTCTTTTAAAAAGGGAAACGTTGACAGCTATGATGTGTGCATGCATGCACAATATTTTTAACTGGTAACGGGGAATATTCCGTAGTTCTCGGCACTTCCTGGAAGCGCTGTCCGCGGGGTTTTGAGTTTGAGGTGCTCCCGTTCCGACCCGCCTTTTAAACTCCCCTCCCTCTCCGAAACCAGGTCCACCGGCTTTACCGCGGCGGCGGCGGAAGCTTCCAGAAAGCTCAGGACGAGTGGCAGACTGGGTCGTGGCGGGACCCCCCGAGCCGGGAAGCTCAGTTCAGCAACTTCTCTGGGAACAGTCTCCCGGAGTACCCGACCGTCCCCAATTACCCTCCCGGAGGCCGGTGGCCGTGAGTTCGAAACCGCTCCCGTCAGACTTGCGCCCGGATCGTTTGTTTTTTCGTATCGCTGTGCAAATTTTTATTTTTACATCTTGCAGTTTTTGCGGATTTTAAAAATCATTCCGGGTGGAAGAATAACATGCAAGACGTTCGTCTTTTCCCTGTTGTTTTTTTTCATCTCTCTCAATTTGTTTCAAATCATCTCAATGTTCTCCTTGCCTTTATGGCGACCGCAGAAGAATTTGGAGGAGCTTGCTGGTTTGGAACTGCAGGAAGCGTGGCTGTTGCCAACATTTGACTAGTTTGCCTGGAGGGATGTGAGCTGCCATTTCTATTCCTCTATTCTCCCTGCGTCCATCCTCACTTTTTTGCCAATGGATGAACGTCACAGGCCTAGGGGAAAAAGTCACATCCTTAAACCTTCCTAAAATCTGCCTTCACGGTCAACCTTTTGCCTAAAAGAGCAGTGGATCACCGCCACGTTCTTCGCCTGCAGGCTGTTTTGCATTTTCGGGAGCCTCCGCTCATGCAAATAGTTGTGAGAGGAGGAGAAAGAAGCCTTTGATTATTATTATTTTATTTTTTTGTTACGTGCCCAAGAACGGCATTGCCCATTCTCTGCCGTTCCTTTGAGGCCGCAGCGGTGAGAGAGAACTTGATAACGTTGTAGGGGAAGCGCGAAAAACTGAGGAAGTCCCCGCAGGTGGAAAACCAGAATCTCACTCTGTTTCTGCATGCAGGGATTTGTTTTGGGGCGACCGGAGAAATGCTGAAATGTTAACTCCAAGGGGAAAAGAGGTTGCATTTTTTTGAAGTCTTGATCTGTTGAGGACTTTGGGGCTGCGTATGTCTTTTCGATGTTTCCCTGCTACTCATACGTGTCCCAAACGCCAACTTACCTGAGCTAGACGAGGAAGACTTTGAGTTTGGCCTGGGAACCCCAAAACGCTAGTGGGCTCCCCGGTTCTGGCGGATCGCATCCCGGCAGGTTTCAACTCAGCAAAGCTTCGCCTTTCTGCTTCGGAGCTGAATCGGACCCGTGGCCGTCAGCCGAGACCCCCCAGCCACCCACGCTATAAGCAGGAAGCAATGGGGTGAGTTGGGTCCGCCGCACAAATTCTGAACAGCACTTAACCTTCTTACACCCAAATATCACAGCAGCCTTGAGCCCCACAGGACTGGGTGACGGAGCCTATGGAGTGGGGGCCTTCTCCTGCCTTTACCCCCTCTTGGAAACCCACCCGGATTTTGGCTATGACTCCCAGCACAACCAAGATAGAAGCCGTCTCTCCAGAACTGGACCCCTCGGTCGAAAATTTCATTTTGGAACCAGCACACGCTGTATGTCACCCCAGAATTTCGCTTCCCTTTATTCCCCCGCCCATTAAAAACGCCGTGGGACCGCTTCAAACCTCCGTGGCATTCCCCGCCCGCCCCCGCCAAAAAAATCCTGGGAGTTATAGTTTGCGGAGGGCGCCGGGGGTTCCCTTTGTGGAGCGGCAGTTTGCCGGTCAGCGCCTCTTGGAGGGGGATTCCAGGAACGGTAGTTGGGTGCGGGGGGGGGGGGATACAGGCGCCTCCGAACGGCTCCCGGTGCTCTTGGCGAACTATAACTCCCAGGATTACTTTTGGGGAAGCCACGAACTGTTTATGAAGTGGCATCGTCGTGCTTTAAACGTGTGGTGCGGGCATGCTGTTTTTCTTTTTTGCAGACATTTTGTGCTTTTTTTGGGGGGGTCTCATTTTCGCCTCCCCACGCCTTGCCGGAATCAAAACGCGCCCGTTCGTTTCCTTGTCTCGCCTTAGCTATTTTGCTCCCCCCTTTGAGGAGCGGAATTCGAATGCATTAACCAGGAACTTTCCTGGGGGGTACGTGGGTTTCTCAAAACACCCAGAGCGATTGGGAGGCGGCTGGGTGGAAACTACTAATGTAAAAACTTTTTTTACGGGGTGGAGCAGGAATTGGGGCATGGCTAAAAAGCAGGGTGGTCTTTTAGGCCCCCTAAACGCTCAAAGCGGTATCGTGCCCCCTTTAAGCCTTCCTGACTTCTCTCAAAGAATCCCAGGAACTGTAGTTTTCCCGGGGGCGCCCAGTGTGCTTAGGACACCCCGATTCCCTCCAGTCCCCAGCAAATTCCCTAGGCAAGATAATTAAACCGCCCTGCGAGTGGAATAGGACTTGCCTAACAACAACATCCTGGGGAGAACTATAGTTCCCAAGATTCCTTGGTTTCGGGGGGAGTATTTAGAGAATTTCAAAACTGCCTTAAAGTTCCAGTGCAGACTTTAGCGTTGGGGTCAGTGATCTTTTAACGACATGTGCCTTACCGGAGATTGCAAAAAAAATCCCTCCCTTCGTAACTTGATTTTTGCTCTTATTTTCCTTGCTACGGGGTGTGTGATTTTGTTTACACTTGGGGGGCGTCCCTCCCCTTCTTACTCAAAAGGACCAACGAAATACACTCTGAATTCTCCCCTCTCGCGGCGAAATCTTGCACCGGGCAAACCAAAAGTCCGAAAACCTCCTTACGGGGCGGCAACTCTCACCTCAAGAGTCTGCAAACCCGGCCTGTTTTGCACTGGGGGCAAGGAACCCGGCTGCCCCCCACCCCAGATAAGGACGGGCACCATTTTTGACCGTGGGGCCAGGGCGGCAGTCGTCGCCCCCCCTCCAACATCACCTTTCTCCTAAATAGAGGCGTTCCTACATACCTTGCAAACGGAGCCATTACTCTCGCACACTACGAAATGCTTTTGGGGGATGTGGGGAGCCCCCACCAGATTCAGACCCCAAAGACCCCTCAAGGTGTGTCGTCCGTCCGTCCGCCTCCTCCACCTGCCCGCTTCCTGGAGTTCCAAGCCCGGCCACGGTTTCCTCAAATCAGCCTTTCTCAACATCTCCAGATGTTGTTGTACTACAACTCCCATCACCCCCTAGCCAGCAAGGCCAGAGCTCAGGGACGATGGGAGTTGTAGTCCAACAACATCTGGGGACCCACAGGTGGAGAACCCCTCAGACGTCACCTGCAGTACCCTAAAGCAGGCATCCCCAACCAGATGTTTTGGACAACATGAGAACCGCCGCCTTAAATCAACACCTGTAATTATTATGATTATTTTGCAACTCCACCCCCCAAAAAAATGCCAAAGGCCGCCCCCCCTGGCAGGAACAGTACTAGGGTGCTTTCTCCTGAATTCCCGCACCCCTTTTTCCTATGGGGTGTTTTGGGGGGGGGTGTCGAAAGAGCGTCCGGGTGTTTATAAGACGCCTGCGGAATTGACGGGGCGGTCACACCCACCTCTCTGAATTGGCAGCGAGGTGCCTGGATTGTGGCCCCTTCGCCCCCCCCATATCTCTCGGGGAGGGGGGAGCGCTTGCAAATAGGGGTGCTGAGCGACCTCTGAGCTGTAAGCGGCGGGTTCGAATCCTGCTTGGTTGCAGAATTATGTAAAAAAGAAACCACATCGCTTTCCCATCCTGCAGCTCCAGTGTAAAGCCAAGTTTCTGGACTCTCCTGTTTCATTTTGGGGGAGAAGTCTCCCCCCATTTATACAAAACAAACCTACCTGACTCCTTAGAAGGAGGGACTTGGATTTTGGGGGGGTCCACGTTCCGCACACCGGGGGTGTTGTGGTTGTGTGTGTGGTTTTTTTACGTACCAAGCCAAGGCGGTAAACGTTCGCCAAATACTTTCCTAGAAATCTAGGAGAGCCACAAAACTGGCCTGTTTTTTCCTCCCTCCTGCACCCTTTTCTCTTGACCCCAGGGAACCCTGGGAAGTGTAGTCTTTTCAACGCCATGCCCCCCACGTTCAAGATCTCTGTCTCTCCCCCAAAACTGAAAAAAAAGATTGCTTTTTTCTAGCATCGCAGATCCACCTCCGGAGCCACGTGCGATCTGTTTTTCTTAAATCTCAAAAACTGGATCTCCACGCAGAGTGTACAGTCTCCCGTCATTGTCTTAATATAACCTACTGATAACTCTGTTGTTGTTTAATAAACAGGAAAATACGTTTGTAACACCATGTTTACACAAGGGAACTAACTGATGCCTTTTTTGGAGGGGCGGGTAAATGAGAGTGGGGTCTCAACTCTCTATCCGTCAACGTTGATTTTTTATTTTGCATTGCGGAATGATCTCGTTCGGCGATTTTTTGGTGACTTTAAAAATAAAAACGGAATTAAAAGTTTGCCTACTGGAAAGGAGGAGCCTTTGTGTGTTTTGTGCGATGATTAAATGGACGGGAAATTCAGGGAGGGTCCTGCAGCAGGATCAGGCCCAAGGGGGCTCATCTGGTTCAGCATACTCACAGTGGCCAACGAAGATGGCCGTACGCTTCCCGCAGACTGTCTGGCCAGAGTGGTGCATGCTCTGGTTATCTCCCGCTTGGACTACTGCCATGCGCTCTACGTGGGGCTGCCTTTGAAGGTGACCCGGAAAATACAACTAATCCAGAATGCGGCAGCTAGACTGGGGACTGGGAGCGACCGACGAGACCACATAACACCGGTCCTGAAAGACCTACACTGGCTCCCAGTACACTTCTCAGCACAATTCCAAGTGTTGGTATTGACCTTGAAAGCTTCCATCTCCTGGTCCCCCAATTAACTTCCATCTCCAGGGTCCCCCAATTAACTTCCATCTCCTGGTCCCCCAATTAACTTCCATCTCCTGGTCCCTCAATCAACTTCCATCTCCAGGGTCCTCCATCATCGGTTGTGCTAGCTAGGACTGATTGGAGCTGAAGAACCAACAACCAAACTCCTGTTGTTTCCTTTCCCTGTAGTCCAGCCCCATTCTGTCTCCCCAAAAATACCCCACAGCTTTGGGCTGCTGGGTTGTTCCTAACAAACAAAAACTGCCCTTCCACTTTCGGATTAAAAGGGATCTGGGGCAGCCCAGCCAGGCTGGCAGGGTAACAGATTACAAAATTATTATCCTTATTCTTACGTGTCCCAACTTCTTCCACAACTTGGACCCGGACCTGATTTTTGTTATTAAACAGGGAAAAAACAATGTAAGAACAAACCATTTCTCTTGCGACACTTCCAGGACAGACGAAAAGGTTTATTAAAGAGATATATAGGGTTAAGATAGATAGGTGCGGGGGCCTAGCCCAGATCCACCAAAGTCTTGCTATTTTTTGATGCCCAAAAAATGAACGGCGGTGAGTAGAGGAGACTGGGAGAGTTGGGGGAAAAACAGCTTTATTCAGTTGAGAAGATTGTACAAATGGCGGCTCAGCTTTTTTTACACACAGGGTGAACCCGTTGCGGAAGCTGGGATGGATACGGATAGCAAAACGACCCAAAATTATATATCCGCCCCCCGGCTAACTGCCTTCCACACCTGATATTTGGGGACACGTTTTTTTAAAGAGTGTCATCGCTTCAGAAGTTACGGACGGCAAGGGCCACCTGACGAGGGTGGGAGAAAGAGATTGAAGGAGGCGGGAAATAAGTTAAACCTCTGTACAAGAGAAACGAGCATTAGGCGAAATGTACAAGCGATCAAAGCTGGCGTGTGGCCCCCTCTTAAGTGCCAGGAGGGTCACGGGTTGCGTGCCGGGAGGGGGGTAGGAGATGGGGACACCCCCCCACGGCGGACATCAGTGCAAAACGGAACAAAAAACGGGCACCATCGAAAACGACACAGGTTCCGAATGATATGAAGGGGACGTTCGCACCCAGGCCTTGTCGGGACCTGAACTCGGGACCTCCCGGACTCTGAGTTGCTGAGCTCGGAAGCGAAGCAAGGTTCTCATCCTCTTTCGTTCCGAACTCAAGCAGGGACGCTGCCTTAATACTGCGCCGAATCGCCTGTCGAGTTCGGCATCGTTCCAGGCGGTGTGTGTGTGTGTGTGTGTGTGCCTGCCCCGTTCATAGACACGTTGATTTGAACCCAGGACCGGAGCAGGCCAACTCTGCCTACCCTTCTGCGGCCTTTGCCCAGAGAACGGCGAGTTGGTTTCAAATTGTGGTTTCGAAAACCACGACAACCTGCCCCTTGCCAACCCGCAAGATGTCACTGTTAAAAAATAGGGGGCCCTGCCTTCTCCTCTGCCAGTAAGGTACCGAGTTCAAGAAACCTGGGCGAGACAGCAGGTGATGTCGGAAAGGGTGGTGTTGCGGCGAGGGGCTTGATGGGAAACAGGAGGAAATCTGGGGTGTTGGGGGTACAAGGGGAGGTTGTGGTGGAGGGGTTTAAGGTGGGATATGGGGCAGGGGGCGTCCTTAGAGGGCGGTCTTGTCTAAATCTACTTTGACGGGCAGGAGCGCCGCTTCCTCGTTCTCCGCCGGGCAGATGGCGACGGCGATTACGGGCCGGAGGGAATATGGAAGGGAGCTATCCAGGTCTTCCAGGTATTCCTTGTCCCCGTTGATACTCAGGGGCTGAGGGGAAAGAGGAGAGAAAAAAGATTTGCCCGTTGATTTTCCTTCGAAATAATATTTTGCTAACGCCACAGGGAGTTCTACTCGGAGCAAAACCAACTTCACCTTGAGAGCCTGTTCTTCACCGTGATTATTTTATTTTATTTATCGTATTTTATAAAATGCACACACTGCTCAGTTGTTGAAAAAGAAACATTGCAGCGGTCCCTTGGTTCTCAAACGCCTCAGTACTCAAACAACTTGGAACCCAAACACTGCAAACCCGGAAGGAAGTGTTGCGGTTTGTGAACCTTTTTCGGAAGCCGAACGTGCTCCGTTTTGAGTGTTACGCTTCCGATTTGAGTGTTACACTGCGGTCTGTCTGTTTTTGCTATTTATTTTGCGTTTTTGTTTTTGCGGCTCTTTTTGTTTTGTTTTTGGGACTGTGTGGAACCCAGTTCAGCTACTGATGATTGGAGTGTGTGACTGCAGTACATTGTTTATCGCTTTCATTTTATGGATCAATGGTCTCGTTAGATACCAAAATTCATGTTCAATTGCTGTTTTAGGGGTTGCGTTTAAAAGTCTAGGTAAAGGTAAAGGGACCCCTGACCGTTAGGTCCAGTCGCGGATGACTCTGGGGTTGCGGCGCTCATCTCGCTTTACTGGCCGAGGGAGCCGGCGTACAGCTTCTGGGTCATGTGGCCAGCAGGACTAAGACACTTCTGGCGAACCAGAGCAGCGCACGGAAACGCCGTTTACCTTCCCGACGGAGCGGTACCTATTTATCTACTTGCAGTTTGACGTGCTTTCGAACTGCTAGGTTGGCAGGAGCAGGGACCGAGCAACGGGAGCTCACCCCGTCATCGCGGGGATTCGAACCGCCGACCTTCTGATCGGCAAGCCCTAGGCTCTGTGGTTCAGACCACAGCGCCACCCGCATCCTAAAAGTCTGGAACGGATCAATCCATTTTGCATGACTTTCTATGGGAAAGCGCGCCTTGGTTTTGGAACGCTTTGGTTTTGGAACGGACTTCCGGAACGGATTAAGTTTGAGAACCAAGGCACCACTGTATATATATATATATAGAGAGAGAGAGAGAGAGAGAGAATATATTGGAAATAGAAGAAAACGCTCACTGCCCATCTCCCCCTTTGGCCCCCAAACCATACCTGCGTCTTGATGTGTTGATCAGGAGCTGTCACCAAGCTTGCGCAGCTGAGCCACAACATCACCATGATGGAAAGGAAGAGACAAGCGGCCAGGATCCATCGCGGCAGCCCCGAACGTCTGTAACACCCAGAGGCCCCCCGCCAGAGAGAGACGACGAGATTATGGCCGGCCATGGAGGGGGCGGACGCTTCGAACTGGCTGGTGGGGGGAGAGGGAAACGGGGAGGGGGGCCCGGCGGCGGGTGGGTGGGTGGGGAAAGGGTGGGGGGAAAGGACCGTCAACAACGTGGAAGAGGGGAACAGGTGAGTCTGGCCAGATGAGCATCCCTTCCGTGGGAGCTCCGCCCCTCCGCCATCTGTGCCCCGCCCACTTCCCCAGCTGGCCCCGCCTCCTCGCCTCTGGCCCCGCCCCTCAAATGTCTGCTTACAATACAATTTCCAATGAAATACGGGAAAGGAACCCTTTTCGTGTGCGCAGCCACAGCGGCTAGGTTTTTAATAGCTGGAAATTGGGAAGGCGATAGAATTCCCACCCAAAAAATGATTGGCAAGCGAATATTTAGAACTTGCGAAAGGACTGGGAGAATAAGAGGAAAATCAAACCAGGAAGTTAAAAAAGATTGGATATATTAAAAAGTACTGCAGCCATGCAATGCTTGTGACAGATTTAGATTGAATCTGGAAGGGTAAGGAAATTATAAAAATGAAAATTTCTTTTGACGAGTAACAGGAAATAATAATAATAATAATAATAATAATAATAATAATAATAATAATAATATAATAATAATAATGAAGTGCTTATAGGATAATAGGGTGCAAAAAGCACAATGAGGTGAGTCGGGAGTTAAAGTACGTGTAATGTTAAAGGATTGTGTTGTTTGTTAGTGCCTGTGGTTTGTTTATGTTGTTTGCTGGTGGTGATAAGGTGGGGGGGCAAAAATGGGAAGATTTCTCCCCCCACACACACCACCTTGTCGCCCAACCGCTTTGCAGACCCTCAGGCAGCAGCCACAGACTTTGAGCCTAACTTTGCCTCCATGAAGACTAGGAACTTGACATTTCAAACAAAAAACCAAACACAAAAATAAAGCGGATATTGGCGTCCTTTTTAAAAAAAAAACAACGATTCCTCCTATCCTCTGGGGCCTGTCTGCACATTTATCCTCAATCCCACCCCCCCATTCCTCTCCCTGTACCCCAAATATCGCCTCCCCTCCCCACTTCGTTACTTGGACATGCAGCCCAGAAAGTCGTGTTCTGGGGGCGCCTGGGTTTCCGCCGGGGGCGACGATTTCGCTCTGGCTTTCGGCTCCTCCACGGGGGGTTTCTCCCGAAGGCCTGAAGGGGCGAAGAAAACGAACGGGTAGGGAAATACGGGGCAGAAAAGGTGGAGGACCAGGGAAATAATGCAAACCGCCGACACCAACCGTGAGAAGGAAAGTTTGCAATAAACCCAGGAGCGGTTTTGCGGTGTCCCCAAATTCCCCCGGCATCCTGGGTTTTGCAAGGGTGTTAAAAATCTTTTCCAAACAGGCTGGCCGTCATCCGAAGGCTCCAGCTGGGGGAAATCGCCATGCGATAAATCACTGCGACCCCTAAGCTGGGGAGACCCCTCTCCACAGAGGTGTGTTGAGCACATACCATATTTTTCACTCTATTGGACGCACCGGACCATGGGAGGGGGAGAATAGGGGGGGGGGAATTTTTCTTGTTCTCCCCCTCAAAAACAAGGTGCGTTCAAGAGCAGGCCTTGCCGCTGCCCCCTGAGCTTGTGGGGCTGGTGGGGGGGGAGCGCTGCTTTCCCCCACCGCCAGCCTCAAAGATCCCTGAAGCCTTGGAGCGTGGCTGCGCCAAGCCCCGTCTCGCTGTTTTGGAGAGCCGCCCGAAGCCCGGGGTGCACAGCGCCGCGCTCCCTGGGGTTCGGGTTGCAGGAACTCCCGCCGGGCTCCGCAGGCTTGCGGATAGCTTCCTGAAGCCTGGAACACGAGAGGGGTCGGTGCGCACCGACCCCTCTCTCTCTCCAGGCTTCAGCGAAAGCCTGCATTCGCCCCATAGGACGCACACACTTTCCCCCTTCATTTTTGGAGGGGGAAAAGTGCGTCCTATAGAGCGAAAAATACAGTATTTCAGTGAACGCAGAAAATGCACCTCTGTGGCCTTCCGACACATGAGATGTGTCTTTTCCGCACGTGCCATATTTCTGCGATTGTTGTTTAAAACTGCTTTCTGTCTTGCTGTCAGGGAACTGCCATCAGTGCCGGAGGGAGAGAGCAAAATCCATAGGGATTCCAGAGAGCGTCCCGGGAGTGGGAGAGGCAGCCCATCTTCTGGGGAAGAGAATCAGCGTAGCACCAGTGGAGAAGGGGGGCAGATGGGGGAATCGGCGAGGCGGTCCCATGACTCCTTGCCGGGGACCAGCGGGGAGAGTAGAGATCCTCTGCTGCCTACGCCCTCCTTGCGCAGAAGGCTTCCGCGCAGAGAGAGTAGGAGGAGACTAGGCGTCAAAGCGCTTCTTTGCTGGAAGAAGTTCAAGAAACGCCCACTGACGGATTCTGCCAGCGATTGAGACAGCCACGAGAGAGTGGCTGTCCAGACAGAAAAGGTTCACTCAGGCAACCCAGCCAGGTGTTGGCACCGGTTTACGCACGAGCAACCCCTAGAACCATTACACTTGCCTTTTAAGGCTTGCAGCCTGCCCTGGGATCTTGGCTTGAAGGGCAGGCAATTAAATAATTATAATAAATAATAGGTTTTTATTTATACCCCGCCCTTCCCGGTTCAGCAAACCGGGCTCAGGGCGGCTAACAACAAATTAAAAACGCTTAATTAATGCAACAAAAAACAGCATGAAATACAATATAAAACGTGAATAACAATAAATTCAGAATTCAAAAATCAATTCAGGGGGGAAATCCATCCAATAGACATTAGATGATCCCCAGGGCTAGCTGGCTAAATTAGTCCTATTTGGGCCAGCGAGGAGACCAGGGGAGAATTAGCTGTGGGATCCCAGAGCGGGGAATCTTCATAAAAAGGGGAGGGAAGGAAGGGGAATAAAAGATCAGGCTGAATTCAAATTAAAGGCCAGGCGGAATAGCTCTGTCTTACAGGCCCTGCGGAAGGAAGTTAAATCCTGCAGGGCCCTGGTCTCATGGGACAGAGCATTCCACCAGGTCGGAGCCACCACTGAAAAGGCCCTGGCCCTGGTGGAGGATAGTCTCACTTCCTTAGGGCCCGGGACCTCTAAACTGTCCATGGACCTTAAGGTCCTCTGCGGGGCAGACCAGGAGAGGCTATCAATAATACTAGCAAAATCAATATTCTCTTTTACCTGTGTGGGGCTTCAAAGTGTTGGAGGTCGATGGTGCCCAAGCCTTTTCCAAAACCTCCGATTTGGGCGCCTGGACCTCTGGAACCGGATATTCGATCTCTGGCTGAGACTGAGGACAAAAAGAAGGACAGTCTTTAGAATGGCAGAATCGGCCGGGGCCCCAAGAGGCATCTAGTCCAACCCCATGCAATGCAGGAATCTGGTTACGTATGAAACCTTCGAAATGCACAGGGAACGCTTCTGCAGAGCATGTTTTCCATATATTGCGGTTTGCCTCCTAAGACGGGGAATTTATATCTATCTATCTATCATCTATCTATACACACACACACACACACTTTTACTTTCCCAGTAGTGATGTATGGAAGTGAGAGCTAGACCATAAAGAAGGCTGATCGCCGAAGAATGGATGCTTTTGAATATTCTGGTGCTGGAGGAGACTCTGGAGAGTCCCATGGACTGCAAGAAGATCAAACCTCTCCATTCGGAAGGAAATCAGCCCTGAGTGCTCACTGGAAGGACAGATCCTGAAGCTGAGGCTCCAAGACTTTGGCCACCTCATGAGAAGAGAAGACTCCCTGGAAAAGACCCTGATGTTGGGAAAGATGGAGGGCACAAGGAGAAGGGGACGATGGAGGACGAGATGGTGGGACAGTCTTCTCGAAGCTACCAGCATGAGTTTGACCAAACTGCGGGAGGCAGTGGAAGACAGGAGGGCCTGGCGTGCTCTGGTCCAGGGGGTCACCAAGAGGCGGACAAGACTAAACGACAACATCACTTTGTGAAAAATAATAATAATAATAAAGCACCCTTCCTCTGTTCCGTTCGAGTCTTCCCCGCCCCTCACTGCTCCCTGGTTTTGCCACCCGCCCCCCAACCCTGCCAGCAGAACCCACCTGAAAAACGACGACTTTCCCATCGTCTGCCTGAAGGTAGAAGGTCCACGTGGAGGAAATGAAACTCTGCGCCGAGCTGACGATATCGTTGCAGAAGCTGGAGACGAGGTCAAAGACGGAGAACGAGGCGGGCTTTGGGTCCAGGACCTGTGTGAAGATAGGTGTGAGTCAGTCTGAAAACTCCCCAAACCCTGAAAGGTTGGTTTCTTACAGGTGTGCGGTGCGGATTTCTGTACACAGAGGTAGTTGGGTTACATACACTTCAGGTTACAGACTCCGCTAACCTAGCAACAGTACCTCGGGTTAAGAACTTTGCTTCAGGATGAGAACAGAAATTGCGCACTGGTGGCAGCAGGAGGCCCCATTAGCTAAAGTGGTGCTTCAGGATAAGAACAGTTTCAGGTTAAGAATGGACCTCCGGAACGAATTAAGTACTTAACCTGAGATACGACTGTATATGGGGAAATGTCCCCAGCCACTCTGGACAGCTCCCAGCAGACTATTAAAAGCACAACAGAACATCAAACATTAAAAACTTCCCTAAGCAGGTCTGCCTTCAGATGCTTTCTAAAAGTCAGATAGTTGTTTATTTCCTTGACATCTGATGGGAAGGCGTTCCATAGGGCGGGCGCCACCACCGAGAAGGCCCTCCGCCTGGTTCCCTGTAACTTCGCATCTCGCAGGGAGGGAACCGCCAGAAGGCCCTCGGAGCTGGACCTCCATGTCCGGGCTGGACGATGGGGGTGGAGACGCTCCTCTAGGTATACAGGGCCGTTTAGGGCTTTCAAGGTCAGCAACTACACTTTGAATTGTGCTCAGAAACGTCCTGGGAGCCAATGTAGGTCTTTCAGGACCGGTGTTATGTGGTCCCGGCGGCTGCTCCCAGTCCCCAGTCTAGCTGCCGCATTCTGGATTAGTTGTAGTTTCTGGGTCACCTTCAAAGGCAGCCCCACGGAGAGCGCATGGCAGTAGTCCAAGCGGGAGATAAGCAGAGCATGCACCACTCTGGCCAGACAGTCTGCGGGCAGGGAGGGTCTCATCCTGCGTACCAGATGGAGCTTCCCTGGACACAGAATTGACCTGCGCCTCCATGGACAGCTGTGAGTCCAAAATGACTTCCAGGGTGCGCACCTGGTCCTTCAGGGGCACAGTGACCCCATTCAGGACCAGGGAGTCCTACACACCTGCCCGCCCCCTGTCCGCCCAAAACAGTCCTTCTGTCTTGTCAGGGTTTAGAAAGGCAATCCCTTCAGCCCACGGTGCGATCCAAAAGCCTGGTGGCAGGATGAGTTGTCTGGGCACAGGATGTTTCCTGCCCACGGCTTGGCATTGGAGGAAATGTCTGGAGGAACCAGCCTCCTAATCTGTTTTTAAGACTAAAGAATGGCTCTCTAATCCCCCAACACACATATATTTCCCCCCTGACACTTTGATCGGTCTCACAAAAGTGGCGAAAGCAGCGACGCCATCCCTCTCGGCTGAGATTTCGATGCCAAACCCACACAGGGGCCAGTTTAGTAGTAATCTGAATCCCGTTCTTTCGAAGTGAGAGGTTTGGGGTTCCAGCACCCCTTTTAGGCGTGTTTGCGTACTCCCAGAGGACGGTTTAATTTATTTATTTGTTTTAAGTTTGTTTATGCTTTTCAAATTTATACATTTCACCGATTTTGCAATCATTTCAATGTTTCGAAACTTGACTTCCTTCTCCCTTCTTTCTGTGGTCCCTTATTTTTAATATCCTCTGCATTTGCTCATTTATTCTTTATTTATATTTATATTATGCTTTATCTTTTATATTATATGCTTTTATATTTAATATGATGCTTTATATTATCATTTATATTATGCTTTAAATATATACTCTTATAAAACTGCAATAGCAGTTGCAATAATTGTTGAAATAATCCTGCCGATGTTCTTATCTGTTTACAATTTACAGTGGTACCTCGGGTTAAGTACTTAATTCGTTCCGGAGGTCCATTCTTAACCTGAAACTGTTCTTAACCTGAAGCACCACTTTAGCTAATGGGGCCTTCTGCTGCTGCTGTGCCGCCGGAGCACAATTTCTGTTCTCATCCTGAAGCAAAGTTCTTAACCCGAGGTACTATTTCTGGGTTAGCGGAGTCTGTAACCTGAAGCGTATGTAACCTGAGGTACCACTGTATCTGCAAATTATCCAGGGTCTCTGCACATTCGCCGTTAGAAAAAGGCTTAGGACAGGGCCAGATTTAGGTCTGATGAGGCCCTAAGCTCCTGAAGGCAACGGGGCCCTTTATATGTCCAGCCGTCCTTTGTCAACAACAAATTTTGCCTTTTTTTTGTGTTGAATATATGCCATATGGCAATTTATGGACCTAATAGGTATCTCAAGTCATTTGCACATGTTGCCCTGCAACCAGTCCATGCAGAATGTAGGCACCCTATATATAGAAAGGAGCAAAGCAGTGATATTTTAGGGAGCTGGCGGGGCCCGTGACTTACATCACTGATGGCTAAACTTGGCCCTCCAGCTGTTTTGGGACTACAACTCCCATCATCCCTAGCTAACAGGACCAGTGGTCAGGGGTGATGGGAATTGTAGTCCCAAAACAGCTGGAGGGCAGAGTTTGGCCATCACTGACTTACATCATAGGAGCCTAGACAACACAGGTAGGTTTTATTTTACTTGGTTTTTTTATCTCATACAGTGGTACCTCAGGATGTGAACGGGATCCGTTCCGGAGCCCCGTTTGCATCCCGAACAGAACGCAAGACGCGACGGAGTGTCTGTGCGTGCGCGGGCTGCGTTTCGCCGCTTCTGCGCATGCGTGTGACATCATTTTGAACGTCTGCGCATGCGCGAGCGACGAAACCCAGAAGTAACGCACTCCGTTACTTCCGGGTTGCCGCAGAGCGCAACTTGAATGCGCTCAACCCAAAGCACATTCAATTTGAGGTATGACTCTATTTTGGAAATATGTATGACTCTATTTTGGAAATGTACATCCAGATTTTCCCCTTTATTTTTGGGGGGGACCCCCCAAGAGAGTGTGGCCCTAAGATATAGCTTGTTTAAAGGTAAAGGGACCCCTGACCGTTAGGTCCAGTCGTGGCCGACTCTGGGGTTGCGACGCTCATCTCGCTTTACTGGCCGAGGGACCCGGCGTACAGCTTCCGGGTCATGTGGCCAGAAGGATTAAGCCGCTTCTGGCGAACCAGAGCAGCGCACGGAAACACCGTTTACCTTCCTGCCAGAGCGGTACCTATTTATCTACTTGCACTTTGACGTGCTTTCAAACTGCTAGGTGGGCAGGAGCAGGGACTGAGCAACGGGAGCTCACCCCGTCATTGCAGGGATTCGAACCACCGACCTTCTGATCAGGAAGTCCTAGGCTCTGTGGTTTAACCCACAGCACCACCCTATAGTTTGTTTAGCTTATACGTAAATCCGGCACTGGTTTAGGAGACAAATTACCTTCTCTCCCCGGCTGTCTGTCTCCGGCACCTGAGTCCTGCATCCTGTCGTACAGCCAAACTGTTCATCGCCGCCAGCGTAAGCTTCCATACAGGCTAAATTGTCGAGGGGGGGGTAGGGAGAAAGAGATGGAGGGGAGAGAGAGAGGTTACCCACCGCGTCTCTGCGTGAGTCTGCGCTCTTTCCGATGGGGCGAGGAGTACTGTCGCATCTCTTCAATTGGCTGCGAGTTTGGGGGGAATTTCCCAGCGGGAACAACCTGCCTCCAAAATAGTCATAGAATCATAGAGTTGGAAGAGACCACAAGGGCCATCGAGTCCAACCCCCTGCCAAGCAGGAAACACCATCAGAGCACTCCTGACATATGGTTGTCAAGCCTCTGCTTAAAGACCTCCAAAGGAGGAGACTCCACCACACTCCTTGGCAGCAAATTCCACTGTCAAACAGCTCTTACTGTCAGGAAGTTCTTCCTAATGTTTAGGTGGAATCTTCTTTCTTGTAGTTTGGATCCATTGCTCCGTGTCCGCTTCTCTGGAGCAGCAGAAAACAACCTTTCTCCCTCCTCTATGTGACATCCTTTTATATATTTGAACATGGCTATCATATCATCCCTTAACCTCCTCTTCTCCAGGCTAAACATGCCCAGCTCCCTTAGCCGTTCCTCATAAGGCATCGTTTCCAGGCCTTTGACCATTTTGGTTGCCCTCCTCTGGACACGTTCCAGTTTGTCAGTGTCCTTCTTGAACTGTGGCGCCCAGAACTGGACACAGTACTCCAGGTGAGGTCTGACCAGAGCAGAATACAGTGGCACTATTACTTAGTCCCTGGTCTGGTTTTGCTACCTCCCAACAGAAAGACTTTACTGCCTTCAAAAGTACAGCGTCTATTGCAGAGTTAATCACATCCTACGAGGGGAGGGTTTTCCCCCCTTGTTTTGCGCCTGTCCCCACCTGCAATTTTCCATTATCCTTCCCCTCCGCTCAGCTGTCTGTGGGAATCGGTTGCAGAATATAGGCGGTGCGGAGATGACAGCCGTTTAAGTGGAAAGGAAGTTCTGGATAATGTAACTGAGCAAGGTTTGGGGGGGTTGTTTGTAAGGAGGAGGGGCGCGGGCTCACCCGATTCGCACTCGACTCTCGTTGCGTTCAGGTCGGCCGTGGCGTCCACGAAATGACAGATGGAAAACAGCCGGCAGCCCCGGTAGCAGGCGTTGAGGACCGCATCCTGGAAAAAAATATTTTTGTGGGGGAGGGAAGAGTGGAGAGAGAAATTAAAACATTGTGCATGTCCCGCACAATGACAGCATCTTAAAAAGCAGAGACATCACCTTGCCAACAAAGCTCCATATAGTTCAAGCCATGGTTTTCCCAGCAGTGATGTATGGAAGTGAGAGCTGGACCATAAAGAAGGCTGATGGCCGAAGAATGGATGCTTTTGAATTCTGGTGCTGGAGGAGACTCTTGAGAGTCCCATGGACTGCAAGAAGATCAAACCTCTCCATTCTGAAGGAAATCAGCCCTGAGTGCTCACTGGAAGGACAGATCCTGGAGCTGAGGCTCCAAGACTTTGGCCACCTCAGGAGAAGAGAAGACTCCCTGGAAAAGACCCTGATGTTGGGAAAGATGGAGGGCACAAGGAGAAGGGGACGACGGAGGAGGAGATGGTGGGACAGTGTTCTTGAAGCTACCAGCATGAGTTTGACCAAACTGCGGGAGGCAGTGGAAGACAGGAGTGCCTGGCATGCTCTGGTCCAGGGGGTCACAAAGAGGCAGACACGACTAAACGACTAAACAACAACAAATTATTTTGACATTGCAACACACCGCTTCCAGAGAGCTTTCTGAGTGAGTGTTTTGCAAATGCTTGCATATAAATAACACAAGAATATATATATATATATATATATATATAATATCCATGCACATCGCTTAACGCAGGCAACCCGGAGATACAAAAACTCCAGGTTAATGTCTCGCTTGTCAAATTGCTCTCACCTAATGTTCAACCCAAATCTACCCTCCTTGTTAACCTAAGCGCATTGTCCATTTCTGCACTAACTTCGAGGGTTTTTGGGGGGTTTTTTTGCAAACTGCCCTAAGGTTTTTCCCATTTGCTTTCCTTTTTACAATCCAGCGGTCCAAGCATCTTATGAAACAGATAAATAGATGCCTTTCGACGGCAGGTTGGCAGGGGAACGGGATAAGTCTTCTTTAATGAATAGAAAATTCGATTTGAAGACAGAAAAATGAAATCAAAGCAAGCCCAAAGAAGACGTTTTTTAAATTAATCCGACAGAGACAAAAAAAAAATTTATTATTTTTAAATTGCCTTCCTATGGGATCAGAGGGAGGGTTTAAAAAGTCTTCTCTGCATCACTTTTGCGATTGTCTCAGGAACATTTGACTGACAGGAAGGACATGAGAGTAGCCTCTTTGACCCGATTCATCAACACAATTCACGCCCCTCCGTTGGCTCCGGATCAGCACCAAGGAGAGAGGGGGGCGGCTGCACAGAACCTCCATGGCCAAGAGCAGTCTAGCAGGAAATTGCCAGCAAGTGGCGGAGGAAAACGGGGGCACACACACACACACCAGTCACACACACTGACCTCCAAACCAGAGGCCGTATTTAAATGGGCCAAGAAATCTTAAATGTCTTAAAGAATTTAAGGATTTAAATGCCTTCAAGAATAATCATAGCATAGCTTGCAAACTCGGCCTGCTTATTTTAATCTCGTCCCCTTCTCTAAATGCATCCCATACTCCTTTTGCAGCGCTGCACAAAATTAATTGTGTACGTCGCAAACATGCCTTATGCAAACCCACCAAAATAAAAATTGAATGCAGAAGAACAAAAGATGTTTTGGGAGATGAAATCCCCTGGACGGTTAGGGTTCTCTGCAGCTAAATCCTACGTAGCGTGGACCCATTATCAGAATGGCACACAGGTCGTCTCCTTTTGTTCCAGTGGGACTACTCTGAGTATTTGGGCCCCCAAAGGCAGAGGCCAAAAGCCCCAGGAAATTGGAAGCAAGTATAGGTTGCCTGTCTGCGAAAAAGATATGGGCGGATTTTAACTGGGGGGGGGGGGGAGCTATAGACAAACAAAAATAAAAATCAGACAGAGCGAGGCTTCTTTATCCGAAGCGATTTTCTGGCGATGGACGAGCGGGAGGGGGCAGTGATGGATTGGTACCTGCAGAAAGCAGATCCCACATGCAGGAAAAAATAAATACAATTAAATTAAAGAGCCTAGCACCTAAATAAAGCAATACACCAGATATGCACCCCCAAATCAAAACGGATCGTTTTAAAATGGCATTTTTCATTTTTATTTAAAGATTGCTTTCCCCCTCCTTTTTCTTCTTCTTCACTTAAACCTTTTCCGTCTCTCTTTCCTTCCGGCCTGGAAAAGATGGATGCTGGTATTCTTCCCAGTTTAGGGGGCCACGAGGAGCGGGGGGGGGCGCAGGCAGAGACAGGCATCAAAGGCTATTTATCTGCGTTATTTTTGATTCTCCTCGGGAATTTCTGGGTGCGTTTGAACCGAAAACAAGACCCTGGCGGAAAAGGCCACCTTGGAAAGAGCAGGAACCCTAGACGCTAAAAGACCAAATTTATTCCTGCTTTTAAATACAATAATCGCTTTTAACTGAGCACGAATCTTGGGTTGATTCAAGGAGCAAATCTACCCCTGCTTTTCAATGCGATGGCTTTTAATGGCGCACGAATTTCGGGTGCTCAGAGGAGCAGCAAAATCTACGCCTGCTTTTAAACAGAATCGCTTTTAATCGCGCGCACATCCCGGGCGCTGAAGGAGAGGATCTTTTGCTGCTTTTAAAATATAATATTCGCTTTTAGCCGTGCACGGATCTTGCGCGTTTGAGGCGTGTGCGTCCTGGGGTGCCATTTCTCTGGAATGGCTTGCTTGCAACGCCATCCCCGACTCCGAGTAGACCCATTGGAACCACGGGGCGAGCTTGGACCTGGGTTTCCCCCCTCTCTTTCCCTTTGGGGGCAAGGGGTCTACTCGGAGTAGGAGCCTGCGCCGCGCGCCCCTAGGTGGGTTACCTTGGCCCCGGGGGTCTGGAGACGGAGACTAGGCGCGCAGCGCGCTTGGCAAGCGGAGATATCGCCCAGCTGAGCCGAGAAAGGGTCGCCGTCTCCCGGCGGAGGAGAAGACGAAGGAGGCGGCGGAGGAGGAGGAGAAGAAGAAGGGGATGATGATGAAGAAGGAGAAGAAGCGCCGGCGCCGAGGGCCGCCAGCCCGGCCCGCGGGAGCAGCAGGAAAAGGAGCAGCGCCGCGCCTTCGGCCATCCTGTGCGCCTGCGATGGAGAAGAAGATGGAGAGGCCCGAGGAAGAAGAAGAGGACCAGGAGGAGGAGGAGGAGGAGGAGGAAGGCAGCCGAGGGAGCCCGGAGCGCGCGCAGGAGGAGGAGGAGAAGCGTCGGGGGCGCGCCGGGCGAGCAGCGGAGCAGCCTGGGAGAGAGGAGGAGGAGGAGGAGGGGGAAGGAGGGAAGAGGTGCCGGGGCTTGAGGAAATATGATATAGGTGCTGGGGCTCAAGGGAGGGAGGAGGAAAGGAGGGAGGAGGAAATAGGTGCCGGGGCTCAAGGGAGGGAGAAGTAGGTGCCGGGGCTGAAAAGAATGCGGGAGGGAAGAGGAAATAGGTGCCGGGGCTCAAGGGAGGGAGGGAGGAGGAAATAGGTGCCGGGGCTTGAGGAGGGAGGAGGAAATAGGTGCCGGGGTTCAAGGGAGGGAGGGAGGAGGAAATAGGTGCCGGGGCTCGAGGGAGGGAGAAGTAGGTGTAGAAGACTCTCTCCACACAGCCCCCCCAATATACAACGGGGCAGGTTCCCCTCTCTTCCTCCAGAAGTCCAACACCCGTTGCTTGGTCCCTGCTCCTGCCAACCTAGCATTTCAAAAGCACACCAGTGCAAGTAGATAAACAGGTACCACTCCCGCGGGAAGGTAAACAGCGTTTCCGTGCGCTGCTCTGCTTCGCCAGAAGCGGCTCAGTCCTGCTGGCCACATGATCCGGAAGCTGTATGCCGGCTCCCTCGGCCAGTAAAGCGAGATGAGCGCCGCAACCCCAGAGTTGGTCACGACTGGACCTAATGGTCAGGGGTCCCTTTACCTATTCTCTAATGCAGGAATATGCAGCTGCGCCGTACGGGGATCGAACCTGCAACTTTGTCGTGATCGGCACCAAGCTCTAACCAACAGAGCTGTTTGGAAATAAACAAGAACGCAAACACGTTGGCTCAGAAAAGAGATTCTGCCTCGCAGAAGGCAGAAGGGGCTTTCTTTGTTCTCCGGTTTAATATAGGAATCCATGTGGATTTTAACGATTCATTAGACGCCACCTCTGATGTTTTATGGCCAACGCAAGATGGGGAGGCAAGGAAAGGTGCCAAACATGCCTCAGGGCAACGCAACATATGCATCTCAAATTCTAAATCAATCCTTTGCATATTGGCGATGTGTGGTGGAGAATTTGTGGCACCGAGAGAGAAAAGTAATTTTTAAGCTTTTAGATTCTGCATGCATACGTTAACAGCAAGCATCAGTTAACAGCAAGACTGTCTTGTTGTTGTTTAGTCGCTAAGTCGTGTCCAGGCTCGCTGTGATGTCTATTTCTTTCCTTTCCTTTTCCCCCTGTTTTGTTGTTGTTGTTTAGTGGTGTCCGCCTCTTCGTGACCCCCTGGACCAGAGCATGCCAGGCACTCCTGTCTTCCACTGCCTCCCGCAGTTTGGTCAAACTCATGCTAGCACCTTCAAGAACACTGTCCCACCATCTCGTCCTCCGTCGTCCCCTTCTCCTTGTGCCCTCCATCTTTCCCAACATCAGGGTCTTTTCCAGGGAGTCTTCTCTTCTCATGAGGTGGCCAAAGTCTTGGAGCCTCAGCTTCAGGATCTGTCCTTCCAGTGAGCATTCAGGGCTGATTTCCTTCTGAATGGAGAGGTTGGATCTTCTTGCAGTCCATGGGACTCTCAAGAGTCTCCTCCAGCACCATAATTCAAAAGCATCCATTCTTCGGCCTTCAGCCTTCTTTATGGTCCAGCTCTCACTTCCATACATCACAACTGGGGAAACCATAGCTTTAACTATACAGACCTTTGTTGGCAAGGTGATGTCTCTACTTTTTAAGATGCTGCCCAGGTTTGCCATTGCCTTTCTCCCAAGAAGCAGGCGTCTTTTAATTTCGTGGCTGCTGTCACCATCTGCAGTGATCATGGAGCCCAAGAAAGTCTGTCTTGGGATGGGACATTACCCCCCCCCCCCCGTTTTCTGCCCCACACAAGAGGGAGAATACCTTCCTCTTTTTAAGAAAACACATTTCTGTTTAAAAATAATAAATAAATGCAAGAGACAAGGCATGCCAGTTTTGCAGAGGGCCTTCTCGGTGGTGGCACCTGCCCCGTGGAATGCCCTCCCTTCAGATGTCAAGGAGATAAACAACTATCTGACTTTTAGAAGGCATCTGAAGGCAGCCCTGTTCAGTGAAGTTTTTAATGTTTGATGTTCGGTTGTGCTTTTAATATTCTGTTCGGAGCTGCCCAGAGTGGCTGGGGAAGCCCAGCCAGATGGGCAGGGTATAAATAAATAAATTTATTATTATTATTATTATTATTATTATTATTATTATTATTAACCTTGCAGATAGGCAAGGGGATGGAGAAAAGGCCCACCCATTAGGACCCCTCACTTATTTGCAGCTCTTGAGCCAGCCTCAGGAAGAAGAAGAAGAAGAAGAGTTTGGATTTGATATCCCGCCTTTCACTCCCTTTAAGGAGTCTCAAAGCGGCTAACATTCTCCTTTCCCTTCCTCCCCCACAACAAACACTCTGTGAGGTGAGTGGGGCTGAGAGACTTCAGAGAAGTGTGACTGGCCCAAGGTCACCCAGCAGCTGCATGTGGAGGAGCGGAGACGCGAACCCGGTTCCCCAGATTATGAGACTACCGCTCTTAACCACTACATCACACTGGCTCTCTTCCGATGGTCTTAACGCCTCTAAGTGAATGAACGAATCAGTCTTTATTTGCACCAGCCATCAGCCATAGCAATAAAACAACAATACGATATACAAAGAATAGAAATAAAAAGTCAATTATAAACAATACATCTTAGGGTTTGGAATCAGTAGTCAAATAGTGGACTTTATTCCGATTGCCCCAGTGAAAAACCTTGCCACCTTTGCCGTCACCTGCTCATCTAGATCTGCCAAGAGAAAGGACCCTGGGGCAGTGGCTGGGCGACCCGGAATGGACGATAAAAGAGGAGTGATAATCTCATTCCTCAAGTCTTTATCAAGAGGGCAAGCCAGAAGGGCATGCGCCACCGATTCGGGACTGCCGTCTCCACAGGGAATCTGTCGGAATCTTCCCTCAAGTCCAGCCGAGGGCAAGACTTTCAATCTCGCGAGAGTCAAAGCGTGTCTATATTTTAGAATTGCTAAGTTATGCAGAAAAGCAATGACAAACCTAGACAGCATCTTAAAAAGCAGAGACATCACCTTGCCAAAAAAGGTCCGTATAGTTCAAGCTCTGGTTTTCCCAGTAGTGATGTATGGAAGTGAGAGCTGGACCATAAAGAAGGCTGATCGCCAAAGAATGGATGCTTTTGGATTCTGGTGCTGGAAGAGACTCTTGAGAGTCCCATGGACTGCAAGAAGATCCAACCTATCCGTTCTGAAGGAAATCAGCCCTGAGTGCTCACTGGAAGGACAGATCCTGAAGCTGAGGCTCCAAGACTTTGGCCACCTCAGGAGAAGAGAAGACTCCCTGGAAAAGACCCTGATGTTGGGAAAGATGGAGGGCACAAGGAGAAGGGGACGACAGAGGACGAGATGGTGGGACAGTGTTCTCGAAGCGACCAGCATGAGTTTGACCAAACTGCGGGAGGCAGTGGAAGACAGGAGGGCCTGGCGTGCTCTGGTCCAGGGGGTCACGAAGAGGTGGACACGACTAAACGACTAAACAACAACAGGTTATGCGGTTAGGGTGTCAGAGAGTCGAAATGGGAAGGTGGAAAATTGTCATACCATGGGCAAAATTTCCTTATTGCGGCCAAGTCGTTCCGACGCTTGATACCATTTCGGCACTGACTAATGAGACGGTTTGCTTTACTAGAGTACAAAGTGATGTCATGCGGATGCCAGGTGCCCCGCCGCTTCAACACCCCGGGCGATGAAGTCACCGTGCCTGGCTCCCCCATTTTTCACCAGGCCAGTGCCGACAGCTCGGCCGCCCTCATCCGTCTTCCGAGGTGGCGAAAGGCCCGTCCGGGAACGCCATGGCATCATGGCCAAGGAATGTGGCTCGGATCCTGTTCCCCGATCGCGAACATCTGTTTGGCTTGCCAACAGTCCGTGCGAGACGAGGGCAGAAAGCAGCGGGCGCCTTGGCATCCCGCTCTGAATTCTCAGCGGGTGCCCGGCTTGCCAAAACACCAACCAGTGGGGGTCCGGACTGGCCTCCCGTACTTTTTTGACCACCCTGTTGTCGGGGGGGTCTTCTCCCCCACCGCACCCCACCCCACTGCTTCCATCCCTGGGTCCATCACTCGCTTCCCAAGGAAAGAGGGAGCCGTTAATTTGTAATCACAATCAAAGCATAGCTGTCAACTTACAGATTTGAAAATAAGGGACCAGCAGCCAAAATAAGGGATTTTGCTGTTGTGAAGAGTTGCATACATTGGTAGGATTGACAGATGCTGTCAATCCGGCATGAGGCGGTTGTGGCGGCGCCGCAGCCGCTGAAGCGCCGCCCTTCTGCGTCCCTCCCTAACCCTCTTCCTCCTCCCTCAGGCCGCCTCCTCAGCCGCCGCCACCGCTGCCGCCTCCGAGCTCGCGGGCGGCGTGGGTGAGAGTCTCTCTTCCTCCCCCCCTCTCTCTCGGTCGGGGAAGGGCCAATGGAACTCCTTGCACCAGGACGACGGCTCCAGCGCACGCTCTCTCTCACAGCGGAGGACCCCGAGCCGCTGCTTCCCTCCCGAGCCGGGCGAGCATGAAACCCGGGAAATTTAAGGGACATCATCAATAAGGGATAGCAGCGGGACATGGCGCTGGGATAAGGGAGTTTCCCGCCAAATAAGGGACAGTTGACAGCTATGGATCAAAGACATTTTGCAATCGCCTCGTATTTCCCCTCCAGAGCATCTGAGCATTCTTGGATGTGCCATTGTCGTGTTGGGTGAGTATTTAGGGAATCTGCACCCTGCGTTTCTAGGGTGTATGGGGAAATTATTTATTGAATTTATACAGAGCCTTTTCCCCCAGGGGTACGCGTACCCCTAAACATTTTGCGAATCCTTGTCCTTTTGTCTATTTACTGTCTTTACTTTCCTTGATTTGAACTATAAAACGGTGGTTTTCTTGAGTCAAAATGAGAGTACAGTGGTACCTCTGGATACGAACTGGATCCGTTCCAGAGCCCCGTTCGGATCCAGAAGTGAACGCAACCCGTGTCCACGAATCGCAATTCGCCGCTTCTGCACATGCGCGTGACGCCATTTTGACCATCTGCGCATGCGCGAGCGGCAAAACCCAGAAGTAACATGCTCTGTTACTTCCGGGTCGCCGCAGCGCACAACCCGAAAATACGTATCCCGAAGCTACTTCAACCCGAAGTATGACTGTAGCCCTAAACATATTTTTTTTAGGAAGAAAAGCACTGAATTTATATATTTGTTTGGTGTTACCTCTTAACCTATTTGTTAGTTGAGCCATTTCCACGTAGTCTAATAATTTATTTTGCCATTCTGTTAGTGTCGGTATCTTTCTCCCTTTCCAATTAGATGCTATCGCTAGGCGGGCAGCCGCTGTTGCATATAAAAAGATTTCTCTTACATTTTTCGGAATGTCTCTACCTAATATTGGTAACAGAAAGGCTTCTGGTTTCTTTAAAAATCAGGCACCGATTCTTGATACCTGCTGAGACGCAGGGAACTCCGACATGTGTCAAGTAGGGCAATTTTTTAAAAAAATGCTTTAAAAATCCAAGAGAAGCCCAAAAACACATTTCTGAAAAGTTCAACAACTTTGTGCAAAAAGTTCAACAATTTTTTGCAAAAAGTTCAACAACTTTATGTGCAAAGTTCAACCACTTTGTGCGAAAAGTTCAACAACTTTGTCCGGATTTTTGTGACTATGGCAACCCCTAGTTGGGCTATTTGTCTAGCACTCTGCTGGGAGGGAGGCGACATTTTGAAAAACGTAACGTGATAAAATCAGAGCTCGACTCTGTCCCCCGCAAACCCGAAATATGGCAAGTTCCCGCTCTTCTGATCCACCCTGGCTTATGGAAGTTTTGAAGACACTCCCCCTTGCCCCTTTTAACAGGCCACCCCCTGTCTCAGAAAAATCGTTAACCTTAATTGAGCACCTTAATTGAACCGGGTGCGCTGACAGCAGCTGGACACGCCATGCGGGGAGAGGAAGTTAGGAGGGGGGGGGAGTGATTTAGAAGCCCGGCCTGTGATGTCAAAGTTCTTCCACGTTTTCATAAGTTTAATTTCTTTAAAAGATTTTTTTTTAATGGTTTTCTGCGTGAGCCATCACTTCTGTATTTTGGGTTTTACTATTGTCATATTATTTGGTGAACTCAGATCTGGCTGGTTTGGGGCGGTATACAATTTTAATAAATCACCATCATTGATCTTGGGAGTTTAAAAAATTATTGGTTAGGCTTGCCCAAGGCTCAGACAGAGCTGCGACAGATAGGCTCTTTAATTCTCAAGGTTGTGGGTTTGAGCAAAAGATTTCTGCATTGCAAGGGGTTGAAGAATAGATTATCTTTAACGGTTCCTTCCAAACTCAACAGTTCTCTCCCCTCTCCTCTGAGTGTCCTGTTTTTCCAGGGACAGTCCCGGAATTACAGAAGCCGGTTTCTCTTCTGTGATCGAATGGCGGGTGAGTTTCATGAAATAAAGCTGAGCCGCACCTGATATTCAGTGCCGGATTTACGTATAAGCTAAACAAGCTATAGCTTAGGGCCCCACTCTCTTGTTGTTGTTGAGTCGTTTAGTCGTGTCCGACTCTTCGTGACCCCCTGGACCAGAGCACGCCAGGCCCTCCTGTCTTCCACTGCCTCCTGCAGTTTGGTCAAACTCATGCTGGTAGCTTCGAGAACACTGTCCCACCATCTCGTCCTCTGTCGTCCCCTTCTCCTTGTGCCCTCCATCTTTCCCAACATCAGGGTCTTTTCCAGGGAGTCTTCTCCTGAGGTGGCCAAAGTCTTGGAGGCTCAGCTTCACGATCTGTCCTTCCAGTGAGCACTCAGGGCTGATTTCCTTCCGAATGGAGAGGTTGGATCTTCTTGCAGTCCATGGGACTCTCAAGAGTCTCCTCCAGCACCAGAATTCAAAAGCATCCATTCTCCAGCCATCAGCCTTCTTGATGGTCCAGCTCTCACTTCCATACATCACTCCTGGGAAAACCATAGCTTGAACTATACGGACCTTTGTTGGCAAGGTGATGTCTCTACTTTTAAAGATGCTGTCTAGGTTTGTCATTGCTTTTCTCCCAAGAAGCAGGCGTCTTTTAATTTCGTGACTGCTGTCACCATCTGCAGTGATCATGGAGCCCAAGAAAGTAAAATCTCTTACTGCCTCCATTTCTTCCCCTTCTATTTGCCAGGAGGTGATGGGACCAGTGGCCATGATCTTCGTTCTTTTGATGTTGAGCTTCGGACCATATTTTGCGCTCTCCTCTTTCACCCTCAATAAAAGGTTCTTTAATTCCTCCTCACTTTCTGCCATCAAGGTTGTGTCATCTGCTCTCTTGGGGGCCCCCGAAAAATTTAAAGGGAAAAAACCTGGATGTACATTTCCAAAATATAAGATAAAAAACAAATAAAATAAGGCATACATACGGCAACAGTGTTTTGTGTTGCCCCGCCTGCTCCCTAAAATATCCCTGGTTTGCTCCTTTCTATATATAGGGTGCCTACATTCTGCATGTACAAATGGCTTAAGATACCTATGAGGTCCATCAATTACCATATAGCATATATTCAACACAAAAAACATCGACTATTTGTTGTTGACAAAGAGCAGCTGGACTTATAAAGGGCTCCATCGCCTTCAGGAGCTGAGGGCCTCATCAAACCTAAATCTGGCCCTGCAGATATTTGATGCAAGCATCAGTAATATCTAAGGCAACACGACGACAAAGCACAACAATGCAATATCAATATCAACTCTTTATATAATCTATACGGAAGATTGAACCATATATATGAAATACGCGCTCTCTGCCAAACCAAACAAATCTTATAGTATCTCTGAAAGTTACAAAATGTGCACTCTTGATGGATTCTCTTGAAAACATAGAACCAAATAAACAATAAACCAAATAACAAGAGATTGTTCAATGTTCCGTATAGATTATATAAAGCCGTATAGATCAATATAAAGTTTATATTGATATTGCATTGTTTTACTTGGCCATCATGTTGCCTTGGATATTACTGATAATGGTTTGCATTGTTTGGGATATTTGATGCTAGGCGCTCCCTTCTGGGAACTGTAGCACCACGATAGGAAAACTACAGTTCTTTGGGGGGAGTGCCACACACTTTCCCAACGCGCTTCAGATGTCTGGTGCAAGCCGTGTTTTTCACTGGGATCTGCAAAGTTCTGCAGCCCCCCCCCCCGCAAGACACATGCACCCTTGACCTCAGAAGGTGTGTGATTTATGACTCCGGTTCCGCAACACATGTGAACGGGAGAACAAGACCATCTCTCTTCCCACCTGCGCCAGCCCGCCTCGCCCCCCCCCCGGCAGCGTCCGACTCCCTCCAACCTCGCTTTCCCTTTCATGTCCACCCCAACCCCCGCTGCGGATACCACCCTTTCTCCACCAAGCCTCATTAACGTAATTTATTGCCTTGCGCAAACCCCTCTTCTCCCCGCGGCTTAATGGGGAACACATGGGAGGGGTTAAGAAAATTGGAGCTGGCGCAATGGCCCGAGGAGAAGGAAGGGGGCGCGATGTGGTTTTGCAATCCTCGTGGGTTCCAGTTCTGAATAAGTCTTCTTTTTGGGGAGGGGGTGCGCCTCCACTTTTGCAAAGTTCCCTCTCTCCAAATAATAATAATTTTTTATTTGTACCCCGCCCATCTGGCCGGGTTTCCCCAGCCACTCTGGGCGGCTTCCACAAAGACCAAAAATACACTAAGATGTCACACATTAAAATCTTCCCCGAACAGGGCTGCCTTCAGATGTCCTCTGAATGTCAGGTAGTTGTTTATCTCTTTGACATCTGATGGAACGGCGTTCCACAGGGCGGGTGCCACCACCGAGAAGGCCCTCTGCCTGGTTCCCTGTAGCTTTGCTTCTCGCAATGAGGGAACTGCCAGAAGGCCCTCGGAGCTGGACCTCAGTGTTTGCTCCCCCAAATAATAATAATAATAATAATAATAATAATAATAATAATAATACCCTGAAGTACAAATTGAGGTAAGGTCCTGGGACGAGGAGGGGGCAGGTACTTGATGTTTTATTCTGTTTTTAGTGTTCTGTTGGGAGCCGCCCAGAGCGGCTGGAGATACCCAGCCAGATGGGCGGGGTATAAATATTATTATTATTATTATAGATTTTGATGATTAAAGAGCATAACTCTGTCCGTTTCCCACGCAGGCTTAAAAAGCAAAGGAGCAGGGCGGTTTTAGACGCTTGCAGGTCAGTTGGCAACCTTTAACGCCGCCCTGGCCATTTGTGTGTTTGGGACGAGCGGTGAAGATGAGAGGAATTGAGATTTATGCGCCCTGGCAGGAAAACCGCTCTGTGCACCTGCTCACAATATGCACAGCTCGCAGGACTGTGCTGCCAGCCTCCTCAACTCCAGAACTAGTAAATCTGCCTGGGTTTTAATAGGAAAAACCTTCCCGTCTCTTTGGAAGAGGCTAATATTTACAGTCTGTTCGCCTCGCGGCCTCCCCTCTTTTTCCAGGCAAGATGGCTCGGTTTTGCGGCTTTCCTTTCCAGAGATTAAATATTATTATCTTATTCTCACGAATAGGGCAGCTGCCAGCCCCAGGGTTCAATTTTCCACCATCTTCGGTTTATTCCAGAACCTTGAGGACCAGAACCTTAGCTTATTTTTAAAGGACGAAGCTTTGCATCTGCAGAAGAAGATTTCAAGGTAGGGCTGTGGAAGACTCGCCGTCTGAACGCCCGATAAGCAGCTGTCGGTCAATACTGATCAACACTGAATTGCGGTTCTTGCATTGAGAGGGGTTGGGATGGATGACCCCCCGGTGTCCCAACTCTATGATTTCCAGGTAGGGCTGTCCCCTGCCTGAAACCATAGAGACCCACCTGCTGCTGCCAACCAGGGAAGGAAGAAGTATTGAGCCAGGCTGGCAGAATGTTTCCAACGAAGTGAGATGACGTTTGCTGTTTGAACAAGCATCCGTTCTTGATATCTTGTGAGTTGAGGTTAGGCAACGTTTTGTCAATAAAAAGGTTGCCCCACTCCTTTCGGTGCGGTGCTGTCAATTTCCTTATTACTCCTACTCCTACTAATAATAATTTATTATTTATACCCCGCCCATCTGGCTGAGTTTCCCCAGCCACTCTGGGCAGCTCCCAATCAAGTATTAAAAACAATACAGCGTTAAATGTTAAAAACTTCCCTGAACAGGGCTGCCTTCAGATGTCTTTTAAAGATAGGATAGCTACTTATTTCCTTCACATCTGAAGGGTGTTCCACAGGGCGGGCGCCACCACCAAGAAGGCCCTCTGTCTCGTTCCCTGTAACCTCACTTCTCGCAATGAGGGAACCGCCAGAAGGCCCTCAGCGCTGGACCTCAGTGTCTGGGCTGGACATGGGGGTGGAGACGCTCCTTCAGGGATACAGGACCGAGGCCGTTTAGGTCTTTCAAGGTCAGCACCAACACTTTGAATTGTGCTCGGAAACGTCCTGGGAGCCAATGCAGATCTCTCAGAACCGGTGTTATGTGGTCTTGGCAGCCGCCCCCAGTCCCCAGTCTAGCTGCCACATTCTGGATTAGTTGTAATTTCCGGGTCACCTTCAAAGGCAGCCCCACGTAGAGCGCATGGCTGTAGTCCAAGCGGGAGATAACTAGAGCATTCACCACTCTGGTGAGACAGTCTGCGGGCAGGGAGGGTCTCATCCTGCGTACCAGATGGAGCTGCCCTGGACACAGAATTCACCTGCGCCTCCATGGACAGCTGTGAGTCCAAAATGACTCCCAGGCTGCGCACCTGGTCCTTCAGGGGCACAGTGACCCCATTCAGGACCAGGGACTCCCCCACACCCGCCTGCCCCCTGTCCCCCAAAAACAGTACTTCTGTCTTGTCAGGATTCAGCCTCAATCTGTTAGCCGCCACCCATCCTCCACCAAGTTTGGGGTGGTTTTTTTGTGAGTGTGTGTAAGAGAGAGAAGCCACTTTTATTACCTAAGAGCATTAAAAACCCGTTTTAATTGCACAACGGGGATTTGGCCAGGAGGTGAATTGGCAGTCGTGTCCCGAAAGGCTCCTTTGGGGATGGTTAGACACTCCGAGGAGGAAAGACAGCAGGCATTTGGGCCTTCCCCGTTGAAAGGAAAGGCGACTGGGAAGTTTGTGGAAATCATGCAAAACCCTGGAGGTAAACAGAGAGAGGAAAGTTTCCCCTCCCAATCTCATTACGCTAGAAGGCATGGAAATCCGAGAAAGCTGAACCCTAGGAGATTCAAGATGGAAAGGTTGTCTCATGTTTTGATGGAACTTCCAGGGCCACAGGCAGTCTATCTTGATTCCTCCGTTCTCTCTGGGCATCTAGTTATCTCCCGCTTGGACTACTGCAATGCGCTCTATGTGGGGCTCCCTTTGAAGGTGACCCGGAAACTGTGGCTAATCCAGAATGCGGCTACCAGACTGGTGACTGGGAGCGGCCGCCGAGACCACATAACACTGGTTCTAAAAGATCTTCATTGGCTCCCAGGACGTTTCAAAGCACAATTCAAAGTGTTGGTGCTGACCTTGAAAGACCTAAATGGCCCAGTATCCCTGAAGGAGCATCTCCACCCCGGACACCAGGGTCCCTCTCCCAAGGGCCTTCTGGCGGTTCCCTCCCTGCGAGAAGTGAAGTTACAGGGAACCAGGCAGAGGGCCTTCTCGGTGGTGGCGCCCGCCCTGTGGAACGCCCTTCCAGCAGATGTCAAGGCAATAAACAACTGTTTTATTTTTAAAAGACAACTGAAGGCTGCCCTGTTTAGGGACGTTTTTAATGTCCGACGCTGTATTGTTTTTAATATTCGGTTGGAAGCCGCCCAGAGTGGCTGGGGAAACCCAGCCAGATGGGCGGGGTATAAATAATAAATTATTATTATTACAGTGGTACCTCGGGTTAAGTACTTAATTTGTTCCAGAGGTCCGTTCTTAGCCTGAAACTGTTCTTAACCTGAAGCACCACTTTAGCTAATGGGGCCTCCCGCTGCGCCACCGGAGCACGATTTCTGTTCTCATCCTGAAGCAAAGTTCTTAACCCGAGCTACTATTTCTGGGTTAGCGGAGTCTGTAACCTGAAGTGTATGTAACCTGAAGCGTATGTAACCCGAGGTACCACTGTATTATTATTATTATTAGAACAGATTGCCCGGCTAGGTGGGCCACAGGCCCTGATCCTGCAAGGCTCTTCGGCGCAGAAGGTAAAAAGGGGATTTAAGAAGAAAAAGGAGGAGGTCAGGTTCTGCACAGCCCCCAAACCAAGCCCTGTTCTTTCACTCTGGCCCCTGTCCAGACCCCCCTGCTTGCCAAATGCAAAATGTAGTTCGTCTCGAAGGGATGAGGAGAGAGACCCGTCGGGCTTGCAGGGAAACGCAAACATAACAGCTCCTTCGGAGGGATAAAGCAATTTTCCACATCGCCCCCGCACTGTGCGCTAGCAAACAAAACAAAAACCTCTCCCGTCTCTCTCTGTGCCAACCGCCACTTCCTTGAAGGCCTTTTGTCAAGACCCGGGAAGGGCAGTTTTATTTTATTTCGCTCCGTCATCACTTATCTTCTGTCCCAAAATAAGTATGGCCACAATAGTGTCACAGAAACTCCAAGTGTCCCTGTTTTCCTGTGACAGCCCTGGTTTTACAGAAGCCGGTTTCTGACTTGATTCTGGAACGTCCCACTGTTCCTTAGGACGTCCCTATTTTCATGGGAGAAACATTGGAGGGGATGGAATAGGACATCCCTATTTTCAGGGGATAAACGTTGGAGGGGATGGAATAGGACGTCCCTATTTTCAGGGGAGAAACGTTGGAGGGGATGGAATAGGACATCCCTATTTTCAGGGGATAAACGTTGGAGGGGATGGAATAGGACGTCCCTATTTTCATGGGAGAAACGTTGGAGGGGATGGAATAGGACGTCCCTATTTTCAGGGGAGAAACGTTGGAGGGGATGGAATAGGACGTCCCTATTTTCAGGGGAGAAACGTTGGAGGGGATGGAATAGGACGTCCCTATTTTCAGGGGAGAAACGTTGGAGGGGATGGAATAGGACGCCCCTATTTTCAGGGGAGAAACGTTGGAGGGGATGGAATAGGACGTCCCTATTTTCAGGGGAGAAACGTTGGAGGGGATGGAATAGGAGGTCCCTATTTTCATGGGAGAAACGTTGGAGGGTATGGAATAGGACGTCCCTATTTTCACGAGAGAAATGGAGGGGATGGAATAGGACGTCCCTATTTTCAGGGGAGAAACATTGGAGGGAAACTCCTCCTGTTTCTCCTCTGTTTCTCGTTTTGTTGGAATTATTTCATATTTCATAAGATGCTGAACCTGTGCCTCAGACTGGCGTATGTCTTACCACGGACCTGATTGGCTGCATCAGTCGATGTCTCTTTCAAAGGACCTTCTGTAAGTAAAGTTTTGAATTATATCTAACGGGTCCGGACGATGCTTCGTTTGCAAAAGGAGCTGGTTTTTATGCATCCCGCGCAATATTAATAACTGCCAGAGACACGGCATAAAAGGAATGTGATTTGGGAGGGAAGAGGAAATACAAAAGCTCAGGCCCTTCAGAGATAGACTGTCTCTGAACCCGGAGGCTGCATTTAGCATCAATTCCATTTTTTGATGCATCCAGTCGCTTCAAACTGCAAAATATTAATACCTGCAATGGACACAGCATGAAAGGAACGTGGTTTAGGAGGGAAGAGGAAATAAGAAAGCTCAGGCAGTTCAGAGATAGACTGTTTCTGATCCTGGAGTCTGCATTTAGCATCCTGTCCGACGGAGATGAAGAGAGCGACTCCGTTTATAATCCTTGAATTTTGTCTCACCTGCAACGGATCTGCGCCCACCAGGCCCCACCCACCCCAAAGCCCCACCCCTAACTGAATAGCTCCACCCCTCGACACTTCCAGGCACCGCCCCTTTCATGCCCATTGTATTGTGGGGGGAAATGGGGTTTTCCGCCACGTTCCAAAAAGAGAAAAGTTATTTTTCATCCCCTGCTTGGGGAGAAAGGAGTTAAAAGGGGGAGAGGAGGTTAATAAATGAGCTATTAATCTGGCAAGGGTAGTGAGTAAAGATTTCAAGTGGGAAACAGGCTAAGTCTGCAGGATTCTTCGCATTTCTGCCTCTTTTATTTGCCTCAAAAGTCCTTTAATAGAAAGGAAGGATGTAGCAAACAAAAGAGAGATTGGCTGAGTTGTCACGCCACAAAGTCAGATGTTTCTTTCTAATAGCCAAGAGTTTTGCGAGGGCCACGATTCCTGGCACACGCTTACCTAGGAGCGGGGTGTCTCATCGAACACAGCGGGTCTTACTTACGAGTAAACGCCGCAACCGTGAAATGAGAAATGCATGTTTGCGCTATGTTCAGCGAAGCACGTACTTTCTTCTTTTTTCCAATAATAATATTTTTATCAATTTTAGCATACAAAAATTTTTAAGCATACCACACAATTATTATACATATGTCCTTGTTTGGACTTCCTGCAGCATCTCTGATAGTCTTCCATCTTGATTATTTCTCCTGCAATTCTTAACTTCATATTGCCTTTACCTTTTCTAACAAATCATTTCTCCCTTTCCATTTTTACAATATTTCTTAAATTATTCCTCACAGAACTTCTTGTAGTACTACAAACGTAATCTGATCATCACAAATACATTTAAAATACTCAGTAAATTTAGTCCAGTCTTCCGTGAATTTATGGTCCCGCCAGTCTCGGATCCTTCCTGTTAGTTTGTCCAATTCTGCAAAGTCCATCAATTTCATCCTCCATTCTTCTAATGTTGGTAGTTCTTCTTGCTTCCATTTTTGGGCCAATAATATTCTTGCTGCTGTTACTGTTACTGTTAACAGCGAAGCGCCATACTTTCAAAGCACATTTCCCACTCCATCCCGAAGAACCCTGGGTAGTGTAGTTTGCTAAGGGCTCCGGGAGTTGTAGCGCCGCAACTATAACTCCCAGAGTTCGTGGGTGCGGGGGCTTTCAATGTATGTTGCGCACGCAGCCAGGGCACAATTGGGGCAGACTCGCACTACGCAAAAACACACCCCGTCCGGAGAATTCTGGGAACTGTAGTTTAAGGGTACAGGGGGGCGGACTTCAGTTCCAGGAACTTTTTGAGGGGATAAGTCATGTGCATTGGATAGGCTTTAAATGTATAGCGATTTTATTCAGAGAGTTGGATGGGCCCCCCTGAGTAATCTAGTCCTTCCCGCCGGAGCGGTACCTATTGATCTACTTGTGCTTTGACGTGCTTTCGAACTGCTAGGTTGGCAGGAGCAGGGACCGAGCAACGGGAGCTCACCCCATCATTGCGGGGATTCGAACCGCCGACCTTCTGATCGGCAAGTCCTAGGCTCTGTGCTTTAACCCACAGCGCCACCCGCATCCCACTTTCCACACATACCTGCGGTTTATCCTCAATTGCGTATGGGCTGTGCAAATTGTCACTATAGGAGTATAGCATCTAGATCAAGGGAAGTAATAGTGCCACTGTATTCTGCTCTGGTCAGGCCTCACCTGGAGTACTGTGTCCAGTTCTGGGCACCACAGTTCAAGAAGGACACTGACAAACTGGAACGTGTCCAGAGGAGGGCAACCAAAATGGTCAAAGGCCTGGAAACGATGCCTTATGAGGAACGGCTAAGGGAGCTGGGCATGTTTAGCCTGGAGAAGAGGAGGTTAAGGGGTGATATGATAGCCATGTTCAAATATATAAAAGGATGTCACATAGAGGAGAGAGAAAGGTTGTTTTCTGCTGCTCCAGAGAAGCGAACACAGAGCAATGGATCCAAACTACAAGAAAGAAGATTCCACCTAAACATTAGGAAGAACTTCCTGACAGTAAGAGCTGTTCGACAGTGGAATTTGCTGCCAAGGAGTGTGGTGGAGTCTCCTTCTTTGGAGGTCTTTAAGCAGAGGCTTGACAACCATATGTCAGGAGTGCTCTGATGGTGTTTCCTGCTTGGCAGGGGGTTGGACTCGATGGCCCGCTTCTCTGGAGCAGCAGAAAACAACCTTTCTCCCTCCTCTATGTGACATCCTTTTATATATTTGAACTTAGCTATCATATCGCCCCTTAACCTCCTCTTCTCCAGGCTAAACATGCCCAGCTCCCTTAGCCGTTCCTCATAAGGCATCGTTTCCAGGCCTTTGACCATTTTGGTTGCCCTCCTCTGGACACGTTCCAGTTTGTCAGTGTCCTCCTTGAACTGTGGTGCCCAGAACTGGACACAGTACTCCAGGTGAGGTCTGACCAGAGCAGAATACAGTGGCACTATTACTTCCCTTGATCTAGATGCTATACTCCTATTGATGCAGCCCAGAATTGCATTGGCTTTTTTAGCTGCCGCGTCACACTGTTGGCTCATGTCAAGTTTGTGGTCAACCAAGACTCCTAGATCCTTTTCACATGTACTGCTCTCAAGCCAGGTGTCACCCATCTTGTATTTGTGCCTCTCATTTTTTTTTGCCCAAGTGCAATACTTTACATTTCTCCCTGTTAAAATTCATCTTGTTTGTTTTGGCCCAGTTCTCCAATCTGTCAAGGTCGTTTTGAAGTGTGATCTTTCCATCGTAATGTTATGACCTACATCTTGTGCCCATTTAATCATAACTGATTTTACCTCTTCATCTTTCGTCTCCCATTCTAATATTAAATTTTTATTTTGGAAGCAGGGGGGTGGGTTCCTCTTTTGAGGCCTGGCTAAAGAGAATAACTCGGCTGGGAGGTTTTCCTCCTCGTCCGAGATTTCTCCCGCTTGGTGTGGGATGGGTGATTCATCCGGCGAAAGGTCGAGAGAAGAGAAAATAGCCACTAAAACACATTCCCGGCAGCTGGGTGACTCAGTGGGTGTGTGATGCACCAAACCGGCCCCCCCAGGATAAACCGTGCACAAGTGGTTTTTGCAAAAAAAAAAGGGGGGGGGAGACTGTCATTGCCTGACCTTACAAACAATTGTCTGCCTGCCTCCCACCAAATTTTTCTTCCTGGAAATTTGCTCATTGTCGTTCACGCCGTTTTTCTCGCTTTGGGTTCCTTGCAGACTGCAAATCCAGCTTTCTGGCCTGGCTGCGTGTGGTGTGTGTGTGCAGAACTCTGCCCATGCTCAGAAGCACCCCGGAAAGCAGTGGCGTAGCGTGGGGGGTGCAGGGGGGGCCGGCCGCACCAGGCGCAACATCTGGGGGTTAGGGTTAGGGGGTGCAAATCCACGGGTTAGGGGGCGCAAATTACTTGCCTTGCCCCAGGTGCTGACAACCCACGCTACGCCACTGCCGGAAAGTAAGGATGGGGAAGGGCTGTCACTCAGACCTTAGGCCTGCAGAGGATGCCAGGTTTAAGGGGGTAAGAGAGACAGAGACCCTGGCCTGGAAGTTTGAGACAGGTGGACCGACGATCTTATTCGGTGCAAGTTAAATCGGTCCTTCATTCAGAATCATGAGGACTTTTGTTGTTGTTTAGTCGTTTAGTCATCCCCGCCTCTTCGTGACCCCCTGGACCAGAGCACGCCAGGCCCTCCTGTCTTCCACTGCCTCCCGCAGTTTGGTCAGACTCATGCTGGTAGCTTCGAGAACACTGTCCCACCATCTCGTCCTCCGTCGTCCCCTTCTCCTTGCGCCCTCCATCTTTCCCAACATCAGGGTCTTTTCCAGGGAGTCTTCTCTTCTCAGGAGGTGGCCAAAGTCTTGGAGCCTCAGCTTCAGGATCTGCCCTTCCAGTGAGCACTCAGGGCTGATTTCCTTCCGAATGGAGAGGTTTGATCTTCTTGCAGTCCATGGGACTCTCAAGAGTCTCCTCCAGCACCAGAATTCAAAAGCATCCATTCTTCAGCGATCAGTCTTATTTATGGTCCAGCTCTCACTTCCATACATCGCTACAGTGGTACCTCGGGTTACATATGCTTCAGGTTACAGACTCCGCAAACCCAGAAACAGTGCTTCAGGTTAAGAACTTTCCTTCAGGATAAGAACAGAAATCGTGCTCCGGCGGCGTGGCAGCAGCAGGAGGCCCCATTAGCTAAAGTGGTGCTTCAGGTTAAGAACAGTTTCAGGTTAAGAACGGACCTCCAGAACGAATTAAGTACTTAACCCGAGGTACCACTGTACTGGGAAAACCATAGCTTTGACTATACGGACCTTTGTCAGAAAGGTGATGTCTCTGCTTTTTAAGATGCTGTCTAGGTTTGTCATCGCTTTTCTCCCAAGAAGCAGGCGTCTTTTAATTTCGTGACTGCTGTCACCATCCGCAGTGATCCACAGGGCAGGCACCACCACGAAGAAGGCCCTCTGCTTGGTTCCCTGTAACCTCGCTTCTCGCAATGAGGGAACAGCCAGAAGGCCCTCGGAGCTGGACCTCAGTGTCCGGCCAGAACGATGGGAGTGGAGACGCTCCTTCAGGTCTACTGGGCCATTTAGGGCTTTCAAGGTCAGCACCAACCCTTTGAATTGTGCTCGGAAACGTCCTGGGAGCCACTGTAGGTTTTTCAGGACCGGTGTTATGTGGTCTCGGCGGCCGCTCCCAGTCCCCAGTCTGGCTGCTGCATGTTCTCACAATGGCGAACTAGTTGCCGCCACGGGGAAGCCAAAAGCAGGATTTGAAACGAGAGCAACTCTCCCCGCCTGCGGTTTCCAGCAACTGAGATCTGGAAGCAAACAAAAAAACCCCACCGTTTGAAAATATATATGGAATTTGCCCTTAGCTCATCAGCGCCATCTAGTGTCACATTTGTATAATACATTTACAACACACTTAAAATGTTATATAGGAAATTCCTTGCAGACCAGTTAAGTTCCTTGGCATAAATAGGGAGCATTTCCCAGGCCTCATAGAATTGTAGAGTTGGAAGGGACCCCGTGGGTCATCTATCCCAACCCTGCAGGAATTGCAGGACTTGAACCCAGAACCCTGGGATTAAGTGTCTTGTGCTGTACCGACTCAATGACAGATCTCTCTGTGTGATTCTAAAAGCCAACTTTATCTGCATTTTTTTTTTAATGGGACAGGTTTCCTGAGGTTAGCAACTGATATGTGGAGGCAGAAAGGTTTTCAGGGAGGGAGGGAAACCGAAGCAATTTGCAAGCTTTTAACTTACTCAGAACTCTTCGTCCAGCCCTGTGTTACTCAAAAGCTGACAACGTTGAATCAGCCCCAATTAGAGAGAGAAAGAGAGAGAGAGAGAGAGAGAGAGAGAGAGAGAGAGATGGAGGAGGTGTAGATTTCAAGTTCAACACAGAATTGTCCTGAATACTGGAAAAAAACAAAACCACCCATTTCACCCTGAGATATTCTTTTTCTTGACCTATCAATTTTGGGGGTGCTTGTTGACAAACAGGTCTCTCAGGTTAGTTATATGGAAGCAGAATAAGGGGTTTGGGTGGGGGGTTTGGCGGAAAAGAGGAAGGAAGCCAAACCAGTTTGCAAGCTTTTAAAGTCACACAGAACTCTTCAGCAGTGCCTGCGGCGGAGCCCTGCGCCACCATAAAGCCTGCACAGTTGAGTCAGTCCCATTAAAAGAAAAATCAAGTTTAGACATACCCAAAAAAAAAAACACGCGCGCACCTTTTCGCCCTGCGCTGGGAAGCTTATTCGAACTGCATTGGCACGCGAATGAACCCAGGCGTCCGGTTCCTCTGTCTTGCTGAGGTCAGAGAGGGTGGCAGGGGGTTGCAAGACTGGACTGCGCCCCCCCCTCCAGTATTACTCACCTCAGCCATTGCGCGGAGAGCACAACGGGGGTGTTTGCGCACGAGAGAGAGAAAGACCTTTTTTTCCCCTTGCGAGATTTCTTCCCCAGCTCCCCAAGAAAGAAATGATTTTCCTTACAAAAGAAAGCAGTTTTCAATAGATGAGCCAAAAGGATTAGGGCGGGGCGGGGCGGGGGGGGAGTTGAATAGGTATTTATTGCCCTGAGTCAGAAATGATCTTTACAGCTTGCTGATTGAGCAACAGGCGGGATTAAAAAAAAAAAGGTGGTTTTTTGCGGGAGGAGAGAAATGGAAAGGGGTTTTTAGGGTGGGGAGATTTTGAGAGAGAGACGCCCCTCTTGCAAAAAGATGGGACGCGTCTCCAGGAGGGTTTCTCGCCTCGCAGGTCCATTTCAGAAAAGGACTTGCTAATTTCAACTTCATTGACTCTCACCGCCACCCAAAAAAATAATAAAAAGACCAGAGGGGCGGGGATGGGCGGGGTGTAAAAAGCGCATTAAGGAACTTGTCAAGTTGAACTGTTCAGACTTGCTTAGGAAATCTCTTGTTTGTCTCTCCATAATTTTCTCCCTTTTTTTGGAGGAAAGGAGGAAGAAAAAAAAGCTTTGGGGGCAGAAAAAAACCCTTATCTATTTAGCTGCGCTTTTTTTTTAAGGGACTGGTTTTCTTCCTCCCCATTTCATTTTATATATATAGTTTTTTTAAAATGTTCTGCATCATGACCAAAGTATTTGTTCTGTGCCTGTGGATTCTCCTCCGAGTGGATTCCCTCACGTGTGAGTACAGCCCTCCGGAATCTCTCCTGCGTAATTTCTAATCTATCTATCTGTTCGTTTATTTTATTCCTGGTGGGCAGATGGGCGCCTGGCGCAGCCGGAATTGCAAAAGATGGGGGAATTAAGAAGTTGGGCGCCCGGAGGCGAGGGTGATGGGCGCGTTTGTTTTTCTTTTCTTTGCGGCACAGGAAACCGTGGCTATTTAAATACTTTTTAAAAAGCAGTCTCTCCCACTTAAGAAACAAATAGATGCCCAACGGTCTTCTTTGGGAATGTGTGTCCTTATTTTTATTTAAGAGGGACACCGCGTTGTCCAGCTCGGGAATGAGAAAAAAGGCTAATACCAGCCCTTATAATACCTGTTTTTAACAAGAAAATTGATTATTATTTTTGGTCGTGGGGGGCTGGAGGGATGACTCTAAGCCGTGCCAGGCAAAAAGTCCCATAAATAAGGGATTGGAAGGGAAAGCGCCACCGGGAGTTTCGAAGCGCAGTGATTTTCTCTCTGCGTGAGAGAGAAAGCGCAATTTTTAAAAGATCTTCTCCCTCTCTGCTTTAAAACGCCTCTAGGGATTAATTCCTTTCCCACCCGGCTCCGAATCTCCCTCCCTCTTTCCTTCTTCCTCCTCCTCCTCCTCCTCCTCCTCCTCCTCCTTCACTCCCTCTCTCAAAAATTATAAACCACCTTTCAGGGTAACTGCGCGTGGCAAACTTAGGCGTGCGTTTTTGGGGTTGGGTGGGCATTGATTTAAGAAAAGAGGGGGGTGTTGCAATGTGGGGAGGGGGTCCACCAAAGGCAGGACCACCTTCCCCATCTCTTCCGCAAGCCCCCTCAATCCTTGAATCTAATCTTCACCTCCAAAGACTTAACATCTCCGCTGTTCCAGCAGAGTTTTGCTTTCTGGCTTGGTTTGTTTATTTTTTTATTTACCAGCTCGGAATCCTCTCCCCCGCACGCTCCCCCCCCCTTCCCAAAAAAATGCATTAAAAAATAAATAAACCTAAGCATGCCAGTGGTTGGAAAAATCGGTAGGGAGGGGGCATATTGAAAGACACCCCCCCCTCTCCTTTGCGTCTTTGTCTTCGTCTGGAAATTCACTTGCGTTAAGAGGAAAGTGAAGTCTTCCTTAATTTAGCTGTGTAGGCTGTGGGTGGCCAAGACAGGCCAGGGGTTTTGTGTGTTTGTGTACACACACACACAAATTGTTTTATTTATTATTTTTAACCCTTGGGAGAGGAGGTGAAGGGAGAAAGGATAGCCCCCAAAATTGTGTGTGTCTGTGTCAAAGCCAGACAACAAATGGAGTTGAGTTAAGCTGTCCCTCTTTTTAATTCAGGTGAAGAAAATTGTCTGTTTTTCACACACCGGAAAGTGTCAGGATAGGGACCCCCAAACCTCAGAATCAAACCTGTTGCATGTTCCGAACAAAGACATCAGTCCTCATGTACATGGAGTATTGGAGATTAATTTCTCTCCCTGATTTTTTTGGGTTGGGGAAAAGAGTATCTAAAAACCTGAAACCCAACCCCGCCTTGTTACAACCCAGAAATATCGAATATTATTCTTTTTTCCTTAAGCCTGCTGTTTTTAAGCAATCGCCTTCCACTTTGCGATTCATTTTCTCTCTCCCCCTTTCCGGCAAGAATAAAACTCCTTTGTGCAACCTTCATATATATAGTTTCTGCCAGTCACAAAACCCCTGCAAAAGGGACCTGTTATTTATTCCTGTATAAGGGTGTGTTAAAAAATCCATATAACAGTACCCCCAAAAAACAATATTTTTTCAGGGAGGGGGGCAGGATCTTGGAATGGAAGGTGGAAAATTGGCATCTACTTTTGCAGCCGAATCAAAATGGTTAATCAGTCTGGATGATTTTATTGCAGTCCATCAGAATAGAACAATTCCCTCTCCGAAACCCAGAACTTCCCAAAGCGATAATGACTAATGCACATGAAATCCTGGGCCAATCCTACCCTATAATTTACCGTACACCCTCCAGAAGTCTTGGAGCAAAAGAGAAAAAATCTACGCACCCGCCAAAGAATTGAAAACCCCAGCACTGATCCATCACTTGCTGTATCTTCCATATAATCCCTTAGACAGATCTCTAGGGGCAGCAAACTGCTGCGTCGCTCTTGATTTATCGTTCTTATACCTGAAACACTTTTATTTTCAGTGTTGCTTTCTTATAGAGAGACCTTTCGTCAAACCTCGCAGATCCCTGGGGCCAAAGTTTGCAGCAAAAAATGTCCTGTTTAAAAATATATACTCTGCACCTCATCATAATAATAGCAATCCACACACCTCAACTTTCCGTAGGGCAATTCCGCACAGAGGGGGCAATTCTTTGCTTCCAGAATAATAATATAATTTTCCGGTAATGTGAGAGAATCAGTCTTCTTACTGCATAGCAGAGGATGCGAGATAATCCACTGGATACCTTGGTTCAAAATAGTGGAGAATCTTCCTCTGTTCTTTGCAGTCCATGAAACATATATATTTATTGTTTGTTTGTTTGTTTGGGGGGGGTCATTGGAGTACGTACACAATGATTTACAGAAGTATATATATCTATTTTTCCCTAAGAGAAGGCCAGGTTTCTTTCCCCTGTTGGTTGGAGTTTATGATCACCGGGAAACAACAGAGGAAAATGGAAGTTTGAGAAGGAAAATGAAGAATGTGTAAACCTTGCAGAGTTGGAAATGGCGAGATATTCCTACACGCCGGAAACAAGGGCAAATCTGTCCCATATTCTTACACACAGACAAAACTACCCTGTTCCTTTGTCTTAAGAACAATGAAAAATCTTGATCAAAGTAAATTCTCTACAGCGAATTCTTCTTTTTAATCCCAATAATTAATGTTAGAAAGTCGTGAGGGTGGCCTTCTCTCATCCTCCAACTGTGGCCCGTTGCCAAATCACTCGGGTCTTTGCCAGAAATCTCTCCAAACAGGGGGGGAAAGTTGCTTTAAAAGCCTTAAAAGCTTTATTTTAATTCTTTCTCCCACTGTTTTTTTAAAAAAGGCCTAGATGGCCCTTTTAAATTTCTGCAAGGAGGACTTTCCTCGGCCGTCGAATTTTGGCATTTCGGTCCTCGAACTTTCTCTAGCTCGCAGAAAAAGAGAAAGTGGATTTTCCACACACACACACCAGACCCCTGAGGGTTGTAAACGCAAAATTTAGCTTTCGTTCTTGGAACGGATCTCGTCCGTCCCGCGCCGAAAAGACAGGAGGTGATTCTCTTTGGTAAGCACAAAAATGCTCCACTCCTGATACAGGAAGTTTAGATTTCCTCTTTAGGGTGAGAGGTTTGTCCAAGGAGTTGGTGGGGTTTTACCACACACACCCCAGGAAAAAAGGAGTGCAATGGGCCAGCGCAGGCCAATAAAAACTCCTTGTCGCTGGTGGGACAGTTGCAACACAAAAAAAACGCAGCTGAGAAGTTTGTTTGGGGGGAAAAACACAGTTTCTGCACACGTACAAAGCGAGGATCTGGAGTGAAACTGAATACCGTGACAGTGCCGGCTCAGAGCTACACCTGTGTCCGTCCGCAGCTGGGCCCTCTCTGGGAGATTTCGGCAAAAAGGCTCCCTTCCTTGACCACCTCTGGGTGGCTCGGGGGGAGAGACCTGCTTGGCATGTAGAAGGCCTGAGGTTCGATTTCTGGCGTCTTGAGGTTGGGCCGGGAAAGGCCTCCGTTCAAAAGCGTTTATTCCCTTGAGGACTAGAGACTTGGTTCACTTTGAAGGAAGGGCAAGAGGGTGGACACCTGCTTGGTATGTAGAAGGCCACAGGTTCGATCTCTGGCAACTTCAGGTAGGGCCGGGAAAAGGCCTCCGTTTGAAAGCGTTCATTCCCTTGAGGACTGGAAACTTGGTTCCTTTCAAAGGAAGGGCAAGGGGGCGGACACCTGCTTGGCATGTAGAAGGCACCGGGTTCCATCCCTGGAGACTTCAGGTAGGGCTGGGACAGGCCTCCGTTCGAAAGCATTTATTCCCTTGAGGACTGGAGACTTAGTTTGTTTTAAAGGAAGGGCAAGTGGGAGGACACCTGCTTGGCATGCAGAAGGCTCTGGGTTCAGTCTCCAGGTCTTTTTTGCATGATGCTACCAGCCAGTGCAGGCAATACTAAGCTGCAGGTCTGTCTTGGTATAAGCAGTGCCTATGTCCCCAGTAGTGATGTATGGAAGTGAGAGCTGGACCATCAAGAAGGCTGATCGCCGAAGAATGGATGCTTTTGAATTCTGGTGCTGGAGGAGACTCTTGAGAGTCCCATGGACTGCAAGAAGATCAAACCTCTCCATTCGGAAGGAAATCAGCCCTGAGTGCTCACTGGAAGGACAGATCCTGAAGCTGAGGCTTCAAGACTTTGGCCATCTCATGAGAAGAGAAGACTCCCTGGAAAAGACCCTGATGTTGGGAAAGATGGAGGGCGCAAGGAGAAGGGGACGACGGAGGATGAGATGGTGGGACAGTGTTCTCAAAGCTACCAGCATGAGTTTGACCCAACTGCGGGAGGCAGTGGAAGACAGGAGTGGCTGGCGTGCTCTGGTCCAGGGGGTCACGAAGAGGCAGACACGACTCAACAACAACAACAACAATGTTCCTGTTTATCCAGAACCATGAGGACTAGAATCCTTATTTTTAAGGCCTTGAAGCAGGTGGAGGAAGGCCTGTTTTGCATGCAGAAGACGCCGGTTTCAATCCCTGTCGTCTCCAGATTTTTAGCTGAAAGAGCTGGAAAAGACAGGGCCTTTTCTGTGGTGGCTCCTCGTTTGTGGAATCTCTCTCCAGGATGTACCGTATTTTTCACTCTATAAGACGCACCAGACAAGGCACACCTAGTTTTTGGCGGAGGAAAACAAGAAAAAAAATATTCTGACTCTCAGAAGCCAGAACAGCAAGAGGGATTGCTGCGCAGCGAAAGCATAAATCCCTCTTGCTGTTCTGGCTTCTGGGATAGCTGCGCAGCCTGCATTCGCTCCCTAAGACGCACACACATTTCCCCTTACTTTTTAGGAGGGAAAAAGTGAGTCTTAGAGAGCAAAAAATACGGTATTTTGTGGGGGCTTTTATTGTAATTTTAGTTGGTGAGATCTGTGGATGAAGGGCGGTATACAGATGATAGTAATAGTAATAATAATAATAATAATAACCCCTATGAAAAATCAATAATTTATGGTTTCCAGAAACCTGAAATAATGACAGACTAAGAAACAGATTAAAACGTGCATCAAATTTAATCAATCAATCAATCAATTAATAATAATAACAACACCTATGAAAACTCAGTAATTTATGTCTTCTGGAAAACTGAAATAACTACGGACTAGGAAACAGATTAAAAAGTGCATCAAGTTTAATAATAATAATAATAATGCATTTTCTCCAGGCCAGGACAATAAAATTACCACCTTGAAAAAGCAAGAAGGTTGATATAACAAGAGGCTAGCAAACAATGGAAATGTTTCAACTGGGGTGTCAAAAAACAGCACAGAGATGAAGCCTGTTATCATGAGGCAGGGAGTTGCACAGGTTAATTTGGCTCCCAAATTGCAAAATGCAGAACGTCTTGTAAGCTCTCTCTCTCTGAGGCCGTAACCTTGTTGTCTTCGGCTGGCCTTCCACCTCCTGAATTCAATTAGCGAGACGTCCAAACGAGCTTCCGTCGGGATTAGGTTTCTGTGACGCTGCCGTTTTGCCAGGGAAATGGAGACGTTGAACGTTGGGGGGGAGAACAAAACCCCAATAGTGACCCCTTGCCCCCTTAAATCCCACATTCTAGGAATTGACCGTCGAACACCTGGAAATCCTCCAAATTAATCAAGATCACGAAGGCCGGATTAACTCCGTGGCTAAATCTGTGTCGAGTCAGACATGGCAGACCTTGTCAGGTTGTCGTGCAATCCCTGGGGTCAGATCCGCGGAACTGCAATTTGGGAACGGACACCTTTCTCATGTTTCTTGAGAGCTGAGTCTCAGGAGGAGACCTTATTCCATTTTATTTTTTATTAATTTTTCTAAATTTATAACAAACAGAACAAAAAAACACATTACAATATAAAACACAGACAAACAAACATTTATCCTAACTATTAAAACCCCAATTTTGTTATCATTGTTAGATGACTACCTCGAATCCCCCTAGCTAACTAAGCCGCTTCTGGCGAACCAGAGCAGCGCACGGAAACGCCGTTTACCTTCCCGCCGGAGTGGTACCTATTTATCTACTTGCACTGGTGTGCTTTATAACTGCTAGGTTGGCAGGAGCAGGGACCGAGCAACGGGAGCTCACCCCGTCATTGCAGGGATTCGAACCGCCGACCTTCTGATCAGCAAGTCCTAGGCTCTGTGGTTTAACCCACAGCGGTTAGGGTTAGTCAAATCAGTCAAATCAGCTGAACTGGGTTCCGCCCAGTCACAAACACAAACGAACCGAAAAAGCCTCCAAAATAAAAACACAAAATGAATAGCAAAACCAAAAGAGCGTAATACAGTGGTACCTTGGTTATCGAACTTAATCCGTTTCTGAAGTCCGTTTGACTTCTGAAATGTTCAGAAACCGAGGCACGGCTTCTGATTGGCGCAGGCGCCCCGGAAACAATAGCCGACAGCCGCGTTGGATGTTTGGCTTCCGAAAAACGTTCGAAAACTGGAGCACTCACTTCTTGGTTTTCGGAGTTTGGTAACCAAGGCGTTTGAGAACCAGGATACCACTGTACTTTGCATCTAGGTGATGCATGCGATTTTAAATCAATAAGTGCAACAGATCAATACTTGAAAGGCACTCTTAAAAAACGCAAGCAGTCCATTCATTCTCTTGGCTAGCACAATAAAATTACTTGGATTGGACTGGCAAACCGGCTGCGATCTGTCTTCCTTCCATCCGCCAAGCTCATAGATAATAAAATAAGAATATTTTCCCCAAAACATGTATTTGTTGATTTAGAATCTGGCTGCTTCCCCCCTTTTAAAGGACTAGTCCGGCGCAATAAAAGCCGAAATAATAAAAGGGATGTCCGTCATGTTTTATAGAACTATAAACGTCCTGGGATTAGCGGACGTTTCCGTTCAAATAAACGCAGGGTTAAATATATGTGGCGAGGAAAGCTTTTGGAACTTGGGAGATTTTATAGATGCGTATAGTTTTAAGCCCATCAATGTTCGAAAAGACTGGTTTTAGGGGATCTTATTTTTGTCTATAAGCCGCCTTGAATCCCATCAGGAAAATAGTGGGGAATAAAAATTAATAAATAATAATAATAATAATAATAATAATAATAATATTTCCTGCTGTTGCCTCTGGTGCAGCTTCTGAGAGAGTTTTGTTTGAAAAAATGACATTAACTCTCCTCGTTTCCTGTTCTTAACGCTTGCAATTTTTGAACCTTGCGAATTCTCGGTCCCTCAATCCAGCCCAGTTACACTCAGAGTTAGGGTTGCTGTATTTCAGGAAGTTAAAATCCGGACACAAAAGTTATTGACCTATTTTTTGGCGGGGGGGTGTCAAAGTTCTTGTGCTCCCCCCCAAAAAAACCCCAGTTTTTGAGCAATTTTAAATGGCTGCCGAAAATTTCACACGGACGCGACTTTCGGATGCCGAATCCTGGGAAATTCTGGACATACGGCAGCCCTACTCAGAGTAGACCCATTGAAAGGAACAGGCTTACTGCAAGTTAGTCCTGTCCGCTGATTTTAGGGGGCCTAGCCCAGGAGGAGGAAACTGAGGGCCAACATTCCCTTTCAGGGGCCGTATGTTATTGGTGGGTGGGGCCAGAGGTGAAAGTGGGAGGAGCAAGAAATGTTAATTTGCTCACGCATCGTTTTCTGTCCGGAAAAGTAAAAAGCTAATAAATCTAGAAAGCTTCCATATTATGGCTTGAGAGCAGTACATGTGAAAAGGATCTAGGAGTCTTGCTTGACCACAAACTTGACATGAGCCAACAGTGTGACGCGGCAGCTAAAAAAGCCAATGCAATTCTGGGCTGCATCAATAGGAGTATAGCATCTAGATCAAGGGAAGTAATAGTGCCACTGTATTCTGCTCTGGTCAGACCTCACCTGGAGTACTGTGTCCAGTTCTGGGCACCACAGTTCAAGAAGGACACTGACAAACTGGAACGTGTCCAGAGGAGGGCAACCAAAATGGTCAAAGGCCTGGAAACGATGCCTTATGAGGAACAGCTAAGGGAGTTGGGCATGTTTAGCCTGGAGAAGAGGAGGTTAAGGGGTGATATGATAGCCATGTTCAAATATATAAAAGGATGTCACAAAGAGGAGGGAGAAAGGTTGTTTTCTGCTGCTCCAGAGAAGCGGACACGGAGCAATGGATCCAAACTACAAGAAAGAAGATTCCACCTAAACATTAGGAAGAACTTCCTGACAGTAAGAGCTGTTTGACAGTGGAATTTGCTGCCAAGGAGTGTGGTGGAGTCTCCTTCTTTGGAGGTCTTTAAGCAGAGGCTTGACAACCATATGTCAGGAGTGCTCTGATGGTGTTTCCTGCTTGGCAGGGGGTTGGACTCGATGGCCCTTGTGGTCTCTTCCAACTCTATGATTCTATTCGATTTTTATTTAGCAGCTTGACCTCAACCCTAAAGGTGCGGTCCGTTGTCTCCCGACGGATGCCAATATTTTTATTATATTATATCATTGACAGTATTATTGTTATGATTATTAAAGCTGGGGTGGCACTGTTGGTAGCGCATGAAACATCTCATCTAAGGGTTGTGGGTTCAAGATTCTATGTTGGGCACAAGATTCCTAAATTTCAAGGGGTTGGACTAGGTTCCAGCCAACTCTGCGATTCTGTGATTCCAAAACTGCCCTTCTTTTTGTCCTCAGCTGCCTTCTAATCAATCTCATGCCAATGCACAACTGAAGACAATTTGAAAACAGCTAATAACACAAAAGCGGAAATTGCATTTACGGTGGCGCCTTGGTTCTCAAACTTAATCCGTTTCGGACATCCGTTCCAAAACCAAAGCGTTCCAAAACCAAGGCACACTGCTTTCCCATAGAAAGGAATGCAAAACGGATTAATCCGTTTCAGACTTTTAAAAACAAGCCCTAAAACAGCAATTGAACATGGATTTTACTAAGGAGGTCATGGATCCATAAAATGAATGCGATAAACAATGTACTGCAGCCGCACAATCAATCCATCAGTAGCCGGACTGGGTTCCGCACAGTCGCAAAAGCAAAACGAAAAAGCCGCAAAAACAAAAACGCAAAATAAATAGCATAGAGAGACAGACTTCAGCGATATACTCAAATCGGAAGTGTAACACTCAAAACAGAGCACTTTCGGCTTCCGAAAAAAGTTTGCAAACTGAAACGCTTACTTCTGGGTTTGCAGTGTTTGGGTTCCAAGTTGATTGAGTACCAAGGCGTTTGAGAACCAGGGCACCACTGTAAAACCAAATGGATGCCCTTGCAAATAGACACTCGTGGTAAAAAGACCCAATTATCCAAACTGGGAAATCTCACCAGGACAAAAATGTCTTGAGATTGTGGATTGCAGGGGCCAGAACAGGGGCAGCCACACTAATAATAATAATAAATAATAAAAATAATAAAAATAAATAATAAAAATAATAATAAATCCTGCCGTTTCTCCAGGTCAGGGCTTAATCTGTGGCTTGCAGATAAAATACAAAAGCACGGATAAAAGGGAAAAAAACTGCTTTACCCTTATTGGGAATGTGGGCAAGGCCTTATCGGTGGTGGCTCCTCTCAGGGCAACTTTGGAACTCTCTGCTTAGGAAAGCCAGACTGGCTCCTTCCTTGCTGTCCTTTTGCCGGCAGATGAAGACTTTCTTCTTCCAACCGACCGCTTTTAAGGAAAGAAAAACGCGGCGATGTTTTTACTGCCGCCGTTATCTGCATTTTCAACAGATTTTTTTGTGATATTGCTCGGATTCCGTTATCGTTTGATTACTTGCCAACGGAGATCTCGCACATGTTTTTAGCTTTTTGTGTTTTACCTCTGCCGTGTTGCTTTGTGCAAGCAGACTTTGGCTCCCGGGTCTGGGGGGAAAGGCTGGATAGGAATAATAATAATAATAATAATAATAATAATAATAATAATAATAATATAATTCAAGGAGGGATAGAGGAGGGACAGTTTGCAATTTCAATTGCTGCATTCTGCTCTCCTCCAGCTGTTTTGAAAAGTACCAATAATAAAAGAGAGGGAGAGAGAGAGATGGAGGTGCCGTAAAAGCCAGCCATTCGAAAAAAGAAAAAGCAAATAAATGTCTCTGACACCTTGGAAATCTGGTTTCACTTCCCGGCATAACTTAACACCTGATCAGTAGGAGAAAATAAATAAAAATAGAAGGAGAAAGTGATAAAATCCTTCACAGGTATAGTGGGACTGAAACTCCCCATAATCTCTCCAGCGCAGCTCCAAGATTTTCCTCTCCAAGTGCGAAAATTTCACACCTTTCCCTTTTAAAACACATGTTTTTGGGGGGTTCTTGCATCTGGGGGAAGGAAGGAAGGAGGACTATGGGAGGAAAAAAGCAGGCGTCCTCCGGACCACTGGGGTTTTTTTGGTTTTTGCTAGCATTTAGAACGGCGGGTGGGAAATTTGGGGTCCCCTACAGAGGGGCTCTCCATCTCCGCCGGCCTCGAAATCCCTCCGGAAAACAGATCCTGGAAAGATTTTGGCCTGCGTCGCAGATTTGTGTAGACTCCTCCGCTGTTTTCCTGCCCCATCCCTCCCCTTCTTCGTCGGGGACGGATGGGCCTGACATCCTTTGGTAATTGCTGTGTTTTGGGGACGTCCTGTACTCTGTTGTTGTTGTTGTTTAGTCGTTTAGTCGTGTCCGCCTCTTCGTGACCCCCTGGACCAGAGCACGCCAGGCACTCCTGTCTTCCACTGCCTCCCGCAATTTGGTCAGACTCATGCTGGTAGCTTCGAGAACACTGTCCCACCATCTCGTCCTCCGTCGTCCCCTTCTCCTTGTGCCCTCCATCTTTCCCAACATCAGGGTCTTTTCCAGGGAGTCTTCTCTTCTCATGAGGTGGCCAAAGTCTTGGAGCCTCAGCTTCAGGATCTGTCCTTCCAGTGAGCACTCAGGGCTGATTTCCTTCTGAATGGAGAGGTTGGATCTTCTTGCAGTCCATGGGACTCTCCAGAGTCTCCTCCAGCACCAGAATTCAAAAGCATCCATTCTTCGGCCATCAGCCTTCTTGATGGTCCAGCTCTCACTTCCATACATCACTACTGGGAAAACCAGAGCTTGAACTATACAGACCTTTGTCGGCAAGGATTGTCCTAATACATATACTTTTGTTGTTTAGTCATTTAGTTGTGTCCGACTCTTCGTGACCCCTGGACCAGAGCACGCCAGGCTCTCCTGTCTTCCACTGCCTCCTGCAGTTTGGTCAAACTCATGCTGGTAGCTTCGAGAACACCGTCCCACCATCTCGTCCTCCGTCGTCCCCTTCTCCTTGTGCCCTCCATCTTTCCCAACATTAGGGTCTTTTCCAGGGAGTCTTCTCTTCTCATGAGGTGGCTTGGAGCCTCAGCTTCACGATCTGTCCTTCCAGTGAGCACTCAGGGCTGATTTCCTTCAGAATGGAGAGGTTGGATCTTCTTGCAGTCCATGGGACTCTCAAGAGTCTCCTCCAGCACCAGAATTCAAAAACACCAATTCTTCAGCGATCAGCCTTCTTTATGGTCCAGCTCTCACTTCCTGGCTAGGCTTGCCATATTTTGAATATGGCAAAAAAGAGGACACAATGGCCAAGTTTTAACTGTGGATCGCTATGACGACTCTCGTTTTACCCATGAAAAAGAGGACGCATCTGGGGGGGGGGAACTGGCAACCCCATGAGGGCTGGAATCTTGTTTTGTTTTTAAGGGAAGAACTGCCACTCTATATGGGCAGAGCTTTTGCTCCGTATGCGGAAAGCCCTGGGTTCAGAACCCGCCATCCCCAGACAGGCTAGAGGCTCCCTGCCTGAAACCCTCGCAGGTCTGCTGCCAGTCCGTGTGGACAATACTAAGCTGTATGGAACAATCGGAACAACCAAGGAGGAGGCTTTCCCCATCTGCTGCTACGGACACTCAGCAGAATTCGTCTTGGCTCTCCGCAGACGGAACCAATTACCTCTATATTTGGTTGCCCTTTCGCTGAGTGGGTCCAGATGTTGCGGGCCGTATTCCCACCAAAGGATCAATTAGCCTTGCAAAGGATCAGGGCATGGGGTTTTTAGGGGGGAGAGAAGAATCGGAGCTTTCCCTCCAGATGCTCCGAGCGGCGGTGGAAGCTGGCATCCCGCAAGATCGAAAGAAACCTCTGTATGTTTACATCCTGCTGTTTCCTCCAAAGGGGACCAAGGTGGGCTGTGCGTTGCTCTCCCCCCCCCCATTTAACCCCCCCCAATAACTCTGCGAGGTAGTTTGGGCTGGGAGGCAGTGACCGGCCCCTGAAGCCACCCACATGAGCTGGATTCAAATTCGAGTCTCTCCCAGGTCCTAGTCTGAGACTCCAACCCCTTTCACCCTCCAGATGTTGATGGTTACAACTCGCACCCCACACTTGCGGGGTCATAGCTCAGGAACATTGCGAGGGCCAAAGGTTCCCCACTTTTAATCTGGGGGGGGCAGCATATTCAGCTGAGCTTCCTGCACTGCAGAGGGTTGGAATAGATGACCCTGGTTGTCGCTTCTGAATCTACAATTCTATGATACTATGATCTCATTTTTGAGCATCCAAGTATTAAGATTGCCAGAAGAAATATCAACAACCTCAGATAGGCAGATGACACAACCTTGATTGCAGAGAGTGATGAGGAATTAAAGAACCTTTTAATGAGGGTGAAAGAGGAGAGCGCACAATATGGTCCGAAGCTCAACATCAAAAAAACAAAGATCATGGCCACTGGGCCCATCACCTCCTGGCAAATAGAAGGGGAAGAAATGGAGGCAGTGGGAGATTTTACCTTCTTGGGCTCCATGATCACTGCAGATGGTGACAGCAGCCACGAAATTAAAAGACGCCTGCTTCTTGGGAGAAAAGCAATGACAAACCTAGACAGCGTCTTAAAAAGCAGAGACATCACCTTGCCAACAAAGGTCTGTATAGTGAAAGCTATGGTTTTCCCAGTCGTGTTGTATGGAAGTGAGAGCTGGACCATAAAGAAGGCTGATCGCCGAAGAATTGATGCTTTTGAATTATGGTGCTGGAGGAGACTCTTGGGAGTCCCATGGACTGCAAGAAGATCAAACCTCTCCATTCGGAAGGAAATCAGCCCTGAGTGCTCACTGGAAGGACAGATCCTGAAGCTGAGGCTCCAAGACTTTGGCCACCTCAGGAGAAGAGAAGACTCCCTGGAAAAGACCCTGATGTTGGGAAAGCACGTTTAAAGATGGCTTGGAAATGTTGATTGAATATATGGGTGAAAATTGTGTTCATTGAGCATTAAGATAAACTCAGCAGCGTAAATAAGTTTTGATGGATGTAACAATGGATTATAGAATGGGTTAGTTCATGTAAAATATGCGGCGATGGATGATATGCAGATGAAGAAGGGAAGCCATTGATTTAAGGTTGTTTAAATAAATATTTTGAAATGTAAATTATAAAATCATATATATATATAGGGGAGAACTTACTTTCAATGTACGGTTTGGAATATTTATTACTGCTAATATTTGTTTGTTTATTCTTATTAATCCAAACCGTACATTTAAAGCACATTTAAAGTGCAAATAATAAACGTAATAAAAGAGGAGGAGTATTAATTCATTTAGTCGGTAGAGCACGAGTCTCTTCATCTCAAGGGTCGCGGGTTCGAATCCCAAGTTGGGTAAAAGATTCCTGCATTTCTGGGGGTTGGGCTGGATGACCCTCAGGGTCCCATTTAGCTCCAAAATAACTCACCCTTCGCCAGCAGTCCCAAGGTGGGTTGCAACATTTTAAAATGTCAATAGCAGCAGTTTTGTGTTTTTTAAATTGTTTACAGCCAATGGCCATAGCAAGACCATATAAGCTCAAATCATCCAGCTACAGAACGGAAGCCTTTGCATGCACTGAACCAAGACAAATCTAAAATATCCAGAATTTCAAAAAACATCCCTTCTGGTCAGCCTAATCCTGGGGTTTGGCACTTGTATTCCCCAAAAAGGTTGCCCCGATCTTCCTTGCACCTAGTGCAAATATAACCGATGCGTTTGCCGACATCTGCCAGAGCGGCAGATGTTAAAAAAACATCTGGTTGACCTTCCGAAATCCAGAATTAAAGAACAAATTGCAGTCGCAGGAATAGGACGTCTCCTGAGCTTTCGGTCAAGAGATCTTGTCTTTGTAAACCGCTCTGAGGTTCTCGTTTCGTTCTGGCAACCCAGCGAGGAACAAATCTCATGAAAGAGATACGTACGGTAGAATCGCGATGGAAACAATCTGCAAAGCGAGGGACGCCCCGTACGTCCGAGAATGTCCTGGGATATGGCTTGGGAGCTGAGCAATAATAATAATTTATTATTTATACCCTGCCCATCTGGCTGGGTTTCCCCAGCCACTCTGGGCGCCTCCCAGCAGAATATTAAAAACACGATAAAAGATCAAACATTAAAAGCTTCCCTAAGCAGGGCTGCTTTGAGATGTCTTCTAAAAGTCAGATAGTTGTTTATTTCCTTGACATCTGACGGGAGGGCGTTCCACAGGGCGGGCGCCACCACTGAGAAGGCCCTCTGCCTGGTTCCCTGTAACCTCACAACTCGCAGGGAGGGAACCACCAGAAGGCCCTCGGGAGATGGGCCCAGGCGTCCGGGCTGGACAATGGGGGTGGAGACGCTCCTTCAGGTCTACTGGGCCATTTAGGGCTTTCAAGGTCAGCACCAACACTTTGAATTGTGCTCAGAAACGTCCTGGGAGCCAATGCAGATCTCTCAGGACCGGTGTTATGTGGTCTCGTCGGCCGCTCCCAGTCACCAGTCTAGCTGCCGCATTCTGGATTAGTTGTAGTTTCCGGGTCACCTTCAAAGGGAGCCCCACATAGAGCGCATTGCAGTAGTCCAAGCGGGAGATAACCAGAGCATGCACCACTCTGGCCAGACAGTCTGCGGGCAGGGAGGGTCTCATCCTGCGTCCCAGATGGAGCTGTCCTGGACACAGAATTGACCTGCGCCTCCATGGACAGCTGTGGGTCCAAAATGACCCCAAGGCTGCGCACCTGGTCCTGATCTTCCTTGCCCAATTTTCTTTCTCTCTCTCTCCCCTCCTCTCCCTTGCAGACCCGGCCGTCATCCTCCCCCAAGACCCGACTCTCCGCATCGGCTCCTCGCTCACGGCCAACTGTTCAGTTGCTGCCGACTCGAGCCTGCGAGCCGAAGACCTTTACTGGACTCTGAACGGCCGGCGGCTCCCGTCGCAGACGTACAAGGTCCTCAGCGCCAACACCCTGGGTGTCACGATCTCTAACCTGAACGGATCGCAGCAGCAGTCGGGGGACAACCTGGTCTGCCACAGCAAGGAAGGCGGAGGCATTTTGGCCGGATCCTGTCTCTATGTAGGATGTACGTCTGGAAAAAAAAAATCTCCCCTCTCCTGCAACAAAATTTTGCAGTATAGCCAGCCAGCCGGCCTTGCCCATTTCTAGGCAACTCCATTCCGTTCCACCGTCCGGCGGGATCTTCAATGGCCGAGTCTGTGACCCTCTGCTTGCAAATGGGGGTGTGGGGGGGACCCCTAACATTTCCTTGTGTTTCTGCAAAATTTGGGACGCAGGTGGCGCTGTGGGTTAAACCAGAAGGTCGGCGGTTCGAATCCCCACAATGACGGGGTGAGCTCCCATTGCTCGGTCCCTGCTCCTGCCAACCTAGCAGTTCGAAAGCATGTCAAAGTGCAAGTAGATAAATAGGTACCACTCCGGCGGGAAGGTAAACGGCGTTTCCGTGCGCTGCTCTGGTTCGCCAGAAGCGGCTTAGTCCTGCTGGCCACATGACCCGGAAGCTGTATGCCAGCTCCCTCGGCCAGTAAAGCGAGATGAGCGCTGCAACCCCAGAGTTGGTCACAACTGGACCTAATGGTCAGGGGTCCCTTTACCTTTATGATTTCCCTTGATCTGGACACTAGCCTTCTGTGGATGCAGCCTAGAATAGCATTCGCCTTTTTTGCTGCTGCATCGCCCTGTGGGCTCACGTTCCGCTTGTGGTCCACTAAGACCCCCAGATCCTTTCCCCATGTACTGCTAGTAAGCCAGATGTCCGTCCCCTCCATCTTTATATTTGTGTTCTTCCTGCCTAATTGCAGAACCTGACGTTTGTCCCTGTGAGAGCCAGTGTGGTGTAGTGGTTAAAAGCGGTAGTCACCTAATCTGGGGAACCGGGTTCGTGTCTCCGGTCCTCCACCTGCAGCTGCCGGGTGACCTTGGGCCAGTCACACTTCTTTGAAGTCTCTCAGCCCCACTCACCTCACAGAGTGTTTGTTGTGGGGGAGGAAGGGAAAGGAGAAAGTGAGCCGCTTTGAGACTCCTGAAGGGGAGTGAAAGGCGGGATATCAAATCCAAACTCTTCTTCTTCTTCTTGAAATTCATTTTGTTCTCCAGTCTCCATTTTGAATCCCGATTCTGCCTTCTGCCTCGTTATGATCACACAACCACCTCCAGATTCAACTTCTCCCATTGCCAGACCCATCAGCCCCCTTTTCCCACGCTAACACGCCCTGGCCGTTTATTCCCAGGCCTTTGGGTAATAAAAACGCTTTCTGGTCTCCGGAGTTTCGTAGCAAGGCCTGCCATCATTAGCCAGCAAGGGCTCTTTCCCCGGGAAAAAGCTATTTTGGCGGGGCGCTGCCAAATTGCAGTTGTCCAAATCAATATTCGTAAGATTTTTATCGCAAGCTATTTTTAAGACCCTCTTCTCAGAAAGATGGGAACCTCTGGCTGGGAAAAGGGAAAGATTTTGCTCCAACGCCCACCTTGCCGCAGCGACGCACAAACGCCCCGGTCCAAATCGTTGCTACACAGAGGACAAGGTTTTAACATTGCACTGGTGCCAAGCATGAGAAGAGTTTCTGTTTCCCCCCCAAAAAACGGGCTGTTCTTTTTCAAGAGCTGAGCATGTTTGTTTCCCTGTTAACATCACATTCTGATGACTTGTATCTCCCTGGTCCTGAATGGGGTGACTGTGCTCCCAAAGGACCAGGTGCGCAGCCTGGGTGTCATTCTGGACTCACAGCTGTCCATGGAGGCGCAGGCCAGTTCTGTGTCCAGGGCAGCTCCATCTGGTACGCAGGATGAGACCTTCCCTGCCCGCAGACTGTCTGGCCAGAGTGGTGCATGCTCTGGTTATCTCCCACTTGGACTACTGCAATGCGCTCTGTGTGGGGCTGCCTTTGAAGGTGACCCGGAAACTGCAACTAATCCAGAATGCGACAGCTAGATTGGGGACTGGGAGCAGCTGCTGAGACCATATAACACCGGTCCTGAAAGACCTACATTGGCTCCCAGGACGTTTCTGAGCACAATTCAAAGTGTTGGTGCTGACTTTGAAAGGCCTAAACGGCCCAGTATACCTGAAGGAGCGTCTCCACCCCCATTGTCCAGCCCGGACACCTGGGTCCATCTCCCGAGGGCCTTCTGGCGGTTCCCTCGCTGCGAGAAGCGAAGTTACAGGGAACCAGGCAGAAGGCCTTCTCGGTGGTGGTGCCCGCCCTGTGGAACGCCCTCCCACCAGATGTCAAAGAAATAAACCACTATCTGACTTTTAGAAGACATCTGAAGGCAGCCCTGTTTAGGGAAGTGTTTGATGTTTTATCGTGATTTTATTATTCTATTGGGAGCCGTCCAGAGTGGCTGGGGAAACACAGCCAGATGGGCAGGGTATAAATACATCATCATCACCACCATTATTCTATATTTTCATCATCTAGTGCCGCCAGAGAAACCGACGAACATCTCCTGCTGGTCCAAAAATCTAAAGGACCTCACCTGCAGGTGGGCCCCTGGGACAGAGGGAGAGACTTACCTGCACACCAATTACACCCTGAAGTACAAATTGAGGTAAGGTCCTGGTACGAGGAGGGGGCTTAGCCTGGCAAAGGATTGGAAGGTCTCTTTAAGCCCGACAGAGTGCAAATGTCTCCCAGGTGAAACAAAATCCAGGGATTAGTTAGATAAATCGAGTCGCTCTATCCGTGTCAGTTGGCCAGGATGCTAAATGCAGCCTCTGGGTTCAGAGGCAATCTATCTCTGAAGTGCCTGAGGTTTCTTATTTCCTCTTCCCTCCCAAAGCATGTTCCTTTCATGCTGTGTCCATTGCAGGTATTAATATTTTGAAGCGACAGGGTGCACATAAAAATGGATGTGATGCTAAATGCAGCCTCTGGGTTCAGAGGCAGTCTATCTCTGAAGTGCCCAAGCTTATTTCCTCTTTTTCATGTTATAAAGTTAAAGGGACCCCTGACCATTAGGTCCAGTCACGGCCGACTCTGGGGTTGTGGCGCTCATCTCGCTTTATTGGCCGAGGGAGCCGGTGTACAGCTTCCGGGTCATGTGGCCAGCAGAACTAAGCCGCTTCTGGCTCACCCCGTCGCGGGGATTCGAACCGCCGACCTTCTGATCGGAAAGTCCTAGGCTCTGTGGTTTAACCCACAGCGCCACCTGCGTCCCATGTTGTTGTTGTTTAGTCGTTTAGTCGTGTCCGCCTCTTTGTGACCCCCTGGACCAGAGCACGCCAGGCCCTCCTGTCTTCCACTGCCTCCTGCAGTTTGGTCAGACTCATGCTGGTAGCTTCGAGAACACTGTCCCACCATCTCGTCCTCTGTCGTCGCCTTCTCCTTGTGCCCTCCATCTTTCCCAACATCAGGGTCTTTTCCAGGGAGTCTTATCTTCTCATGAGGTGGCCAAAGTCTTGGAGCCTCAGCTTCAGGATCTGTCCTTCCAGTGAGCACTCAGGGCTGATTTCCTTCCGAATGGAGAGGTTTGATCTTCTTGCAGTCCATGGGACTCTCAAGAGTCTCCTCCAGCACCAGAATTCAAAAGCATCCATTCTTCGGCCATCAGCCTTTTTGATGGTCCAGCTCTCACTTCCGTACATCACTACTGGGAAAACCAGAGCTTTAACTATACGGACCTTTGTCGGCAAGGTGATGTCTCTGCTTTTTAAGATGCTTTCTAGGTTTGTCCCAAGATTATCACAAAGTGATAATCATGCATAAATAAGATGCTGTCTAGGTTTGTCATTGCTTTTCTCCCAAGAAGCAGGCGTCTTTTAATTTCGTGACTGCTGTCACATCTGCTTTAATGTTGTACTTGGCTGCTATTGCCGTATCACATCCCACGACGACGGTATCCTGGCGCTTCCATTCTAGGTGGTACGGGCGAGACAACGTCTGCCGGGAATATCACACGGCCGGGCCCTACACCTGCCACATCCCAAAGGACTTGGCGCTCTTCACGCCCTACGAGATTTGGGTCGTAGCCACCAACCGGCTGGGGGAATCCACGTCCGACGTGGTCATGCTGGACATTGTGGACGTAGGTAAGGAAGTCCCGCGAGCTCTTTCTTCCAGAGACGGTGCTTCTGTTGCGGGTTATCAGCCGTTCGTTCCCAGAAAACTGTCTTAGTGAGTTTCTGCATGTAAAAAATGTGTGTTTTCCCTCTATCAGGAACAGGCAGAGAGAGAGAGAGAGAGAGAGAGAGAGAGAGAGAGAGAGAGAGAATTTTCTTTTAAAGGAGGACTATTTTCTCCCCCAGACAGTGGCTTGTTTTTGCCACTTATATTTTTATAGATGATAGATGATAGATAGATAGATAGATAGATAGATAGATAATAGATAGATAGATGATAGATAGATAGATAGATAATAGATAGATGATAGATGATAGATAGATGATAGATGATAGATGATAGATGATAGATAGATAGAGATAGATGATAGATAGATGATAGATAGATAGATAGATAGATAGATAGATGATAGATGTAGATAGATGATAGATAGATAGATGATATAGATAGATATAGCTAGTGGAGGAGATAGCAGATCTTTTCTTTCTTTTTTAAAGTTTTCCTTTTAAAAAAGGAAAGATAAAACATTTTCGCAGAAATCTGCAAGTTCTGTTGCTGGCGCAGGGCTGCAATCAGAAATCACTTGCAAATCATTCGCTGGTTCAAATGTCATAACTGGGATATCAGGTTATGGGGGGGTAGATCAGCAGGGGGCTGAAGGGGACCCCTGGAGGAAATCTAGTCCAACCCTCTGCAATGCCAGGATTACAGCTGGAGAGTCCCTGAACTGTCTGCCCGAAACTCTCCAAGGAAGGAAAGTTCCACCACTTTCTACAATTGTCAAACAAGCTCTTGAGGTCAGAAATTTCTTCCTAAAATTCAGGGCGCATCTCCTTTCTTGACATTTAAACCGCTCAATTCTGGTCCTACATCTGAAGAAATATTGGGAAGTTTTTCCCCATGTTTGACATTTTATTTTATTTTTTAATATTTTGCTGGAAGCCGCCCAGAGCCCATGGGGAAACCCAGACAGATGGGGGCTGGGTATAAATAATTAAAAATAATTAGAATAATTAGAACAACAACAACCGTCTGGAGCGGCTGGAGACAAGCTTTCAGATATCTGAAGATGACTCCCATATCATGTCTCAGCCTCTGTCTTCTCCATGTGGAAATCGCACGCCGATAACCCCGGCTAAATGCCGCCGGAGGCAAAATGTTATTTCAACACCTGGCTTTCCCGTCGATTCCCGAGCCCGTAATGCTGGAGAGGGTGCACCTCCACAGGCACATACCTCCACATGTGGTGGGAGTGCCCCAAAATCCAACTATTCTGGACAACAGCCATACGAGAAATATGTAAAATAACTAAGCAAGTATTAGACATCAGCCCAGAATTGGCCCTACTAAACATCTTCCAAGACAATAATGCCCATTTACACCACAAAGAACTCATAACCCACCTACTTTCAGCAGCCAGAAACACCATAACCAGACACTGTAGAGACCTGTCAGGAGTAAGCATGGACCAATGGTACCAAATAGTATGGGAAACAGCCCTACTAGAAAAATTAACTAATAAACTGAAACTGACACGGGGACAAACAGAAGAAGACGCCTTCACCCCGGTATGGCTCCCCTTTATCACATACACAGCCCAACAAGACAAGGACAATAATCCACCAACAGCATACAAATCAATATGGCTAACCTGATCCAAAACACCCACTCACCGCACTCACACACGAAAACAAAGACCACCACAGCCAACCACAAACAAACAACCACACCCTAGGCCAACCCCAACCTCTCTCACCACCAAAGGAACACAAGTGAACAGCGCAAGCAACACTGACATCAAACCCTACATACATTAAGCATAATAGAAACATCGCCACCCGACCCCCCCATCTCCCCCCTCCACCCCCAATGTCTCAAACAAATGAAACAGATTTGTAAAAATATTACATGGAAAAAATACGAGAAACATTACACTCACTTCTGTAAAACAAGAAAATCTTTAATAAAAACAAAAACGAGAAGGAAAAACCCCCCACTTCCGCCGCCTTCCGCAGTGCAGTGATGTCACCGCTGGGCACCGGTGACATCACGCGGAGGGGAGGCAATGACCTCATTAGCAGAGCCAGGAAACGTGCCGGGGGGGGGGAGAAACAGGGATTGTCTGGGGCGTCCCGGAGAGGAGAAGCAGGAAATATATTGTATGTGAGCGGAATTGGTCTCTTAATTTAATTAGGAGCTCTCTCTCCTGGATCGCACTCTCCCTTTCTGGCTCCTTCCAGACATCTGCTTCTCCTTAACCCTTTCCTTTTGTGCCTGGACCCCCGCTGAGGTCAGATCCTGCACGTGCGATCGCCGGGAGTTGCCTGCGGGCTGCGATGTGTAACGGCTGCCCCATAAGCGGGGGAGATGTGTAGGTCCCAAGTCTGTGAGAAGCAAGGTTAACTCCCTTAAAAGGCAAAAAAGAAGTCTGTTCTGGAGATATCTTGGTTTCATCTGCAACAATTATACGATACAATATCTTTATCGTCACTGTCCCGTACAGAACAACGAAACTGAAAAGAACAACAAAATTGAACAATTATTTTTGGGGGAAGAATTTGCATCTATTAGAAAATAAAGAAAATATTTACACGGAGGAACGGAACCGTCTGAGCACTTTTTGCGCAATGGAAACTTAACGGTAACTCAGCAAGACGAACTGTTCGGTCCACGTATTTTACAAGAATACAGTGGTCCCTCGGTTCTCAAACTTAATCCATTCGGGAAGTCCGTTCCAAAGCGTTCCAAAACCAAGACCCATAGAAAGGAATGCAAAACGGGTTAATCCATTCCAGACTTTTAAAAACAACCCCTAAAAAAGCAAATTAACGTGATTTTTTTGAAATGTACATTCAGGGGTTTTTTTCCTTTAAATTTTTCTGGGGCCCCCAAGAGAGTGGGGCCTTAATCTATAGCTTGTTTAGCTTATACGTAAATCTGGCACTGCCTGTTGCGTTCCTCCGACAGTCACGACCGACCCGCCCTCAGACGTCCACGTCAACCGCGTCGGCGACCTCGAGGACCAACTGAGTGTCCGCTGGAGTGCCCCTCCGGCCCTGAAGGACTTCCTCTTCCAAGCCAAGTACCAGATTCAGTACCGCGTAGAGGACAGCACCGAGTGGAAGGTGAGGGTCTCGCCCGCCGGTGGGGGCCTGGCGCCCACGGGAACTCCTTGGGGGGCGACGGGAGGGGCAACCGAAGGGAGGCGGAGCCAGAGGCAGTGATGTGCGGAGAGCAGAGCCAATGGCGGGCAGTGCCAGCTAAAACCAAAATGTTTGGGGGCAAAAGCACACCCTCCAACTGTCCCGAATTTCCAGGGACGTCCCTGATTTAGAGAAGCTGCCCTGGTTTCTGATTTTATCCCGGAACGTCCCGCTTTTCATGGGAGAAATGTTGGAGGGGATGGAATAGGACGTCCCTATTTTCAGGGGAGAAACATTGGAGGGGATGGAATAGGACGGGACGCAGGTGGCGCTGTGGGTAAAATCTCAGTGCCTAGGACTTGCTGGTCGTATGGTTGGTGGTTCGAATCCCCGCAGCGGGGTGAGCTCCCGTCGTTCAGTCCCAGCTCCTGCCCACCTAGCAGTTCGAAAGCACTCTTAAGTGCAATTAGATAAATAGGGACCGCTTCATAGCGGGAACGTAAATGGCGTTTCCGTGTGCTGCGCTGGTGCTGGTTCGCCAGCCGCAGCTTCGTCACGCTGGCCACATGACCCGGAAGTGTCTTCGGACGGCGCCAGCTCACGGCCTCTAGAGCGAGATGAGCACGCCACCCTAGAGTTGGACATGACTGGCCCATACGGGCAGGGGTACCTTTACCTATTTTCATGGGAGAAACATTGGAGGGGATAGAATAGGATGTCCCTATTTCCAGGGGAGAAATGTTGGAGGGGATGGAATAGGACGTCCCTATTTTCACGGGAGAAACGTTGGAGGGGATGGAATAGGACGTCCCTATTTCCAGGGGAGAAACGTTGGAGGGGATGGAAGAGGACGTCCCTATTTTCAGGGGAGAAATGTTGGAGGGGATGGAATAGGACGTCCCTATTTTCACGGGAGAAACGTTGGAGGGGATGGAATAGGACGTCCCTATTTTCAGGGGAGAAACGTTGGAGGGGATGGAATAGGACGTCCCTATTTTCAGGGGAGAAACATTGGAGGGGATGGAATAGGACGTCCCTATTTTCAGGGGAGAAACGTTGGAGGGGATGGAATAGGACGTCCCTATTTTCAGGGGAGAAATGTTGGAGGGGATGGGCATGCCTGCTTCACCTAGACCTCAACCCCCGACATTTCCAGGTAAATCTGGCCAGGTCTCCGTCCTGGTAAAAAGGCCCCCTTTCCGACGCCTCTTTCTCCCCCACCGCAGGTGGTTGACAACGTGGGCAACCAAACCTCGTGCCGGCTCGCGGGGCTGAGGCCCGGCACGGTCTACTTCGTCCAGGTGCGCTGCAACCCCTTCGGCATCTATGGGTCCAAGAAGGCCGGTATCTGGAGCGAATGGAGCAACCCCACGGCCGCCTCGACCCCTCGGAACGGTGCGTGGCCCCTGTCCCTCACCCCGGCGGTTTGGTCCTCGCAGCTGCATCCGCGATCCCCTCACTCGGGGGTCTTCCCCGGCCGCGGCTGCCTCTTCCCCCCCCCCTAGAAACCCGAGCAGGCGTCCGGAGAACCGGACCCGTGCCAAACTCAGGCTTTGGGGACGGGGAGAAATCGTCTCCAGAGAAATCCCAGCCTCCTCGTATGCCCAGCACCTGGATATTTTGTCCTGGGGCCAGACTGGAGGTCTTGTTCTTATTTCCCAGCTCGGAAGTCGTCCCCAAAAGCTCACACCCTTCGCAGGCCAGACTTTCGCAAATGATGTCATTTTCCTGGTTACTGGAGGGGACACCTGATTTTCGCTTCACGGCGGGGAAAGCGAAAGGTTCAGGAAAGGGCAATTCAAAATGATCAAGGGGGAAGGAGCAGCTTTCCCCTACAAGGAAGAGTGTCTGCCTTTTTCTGGTTCAGAGAAGCCATTCCCAGACTTTTTAAGGGCCTCATCAAACCTAAATCCGGGCCCGGACGTTTGTCTCGAACCCACAACCCTGACATTCAGGAGTCTTGCATTCTCCCGACTTGAGCTACGCCGGCGAGTTCCTTCCTGCCTTCCTCACATCTCTTTTTTTTTATTTTAAGGATATTTATTAAGATTTTCAATTTTTTATACAAACAAAAAACAAACAAAAAAACTAAAAAAAACATATAGTTCATGATACAATCTTTTCAATAACATATTTCTCTGACCTCCTCATACCCCCCCTTCTTGTATTCCCTTTTAAATTCTTTGTTCAGCAAATCCTTACCTTAAAGCATTACAGCTTATAATATCACCTTATTTTCTATCCAAACCCTTTTTTCCCCATCGTATTCCTTTATATCATTACAGCTAGAAACCACTCAATTTCAATCCAACATCATTCAGCATTCCTTAATTTTACAATATTTCTGTAAATAGTCCTTAAATTTTTTCCAATCTTCTTCTGCCGACTCTTCTCCCTGGTCACGGATTCTGCTCGTCATTTCTGCCAGTCCCATACAGTCAATCAGTTTCATCTGCCATTCTTCCAGAGTGGGTAGATCTTGCGTCTTCCAATACTTTGCGATGAGTATTCTTGCTGTTGTAGCATACATGAAAAAAGTTCTGTCCTTCTTTGGCACCACTTGGCCGGCCATGCCCAAGAGAAAGGCCTCTGGTTTCTTCAAGAAGGTATATTTAAATACCTTTTTCAATTCGTTATATATCATTTCCCAGAAAGCCTTAATCCTGCCTTCCTCACATCTCTTCCCTCCCTCTCCTTTCTAAAATACATTTTTATTGGTTTTTTTAACATATCATTTCCAACAATCATATAACATAACTTCTTAGCTTATACAACATTTTAGACTTCCGTCAACACCTCTGATGATTTTTCGTTCTTCATCACTTATTCTGCATTTCTTAATTTCTCTGTTACTCTTAATTATCTTTAACTAACAATTCTTCTCAGAGTCTTTCTTGCAATATTTCAAAATAGCCCTCCTTACAAAACTTCTAGCGCGATCTGTTCGTTACCATCACTTTTCAAATAGTTCATATATTTACTCCAGTCTTCTGAGAATCTCAGGTCCAGCAGGTTTCGAATCCTTCCTGTTAATTTATCAATCAATCAATCAATCAATCAATCAATCAATCAATCAATCTTTATTACAGTCCAGAGACCCAACAAATCGTTACAAAGCAATACACAATTCAGACAGCCTGCCTCCAGGTTAAACAAGCATTTTGTTCAAAAGATAGGGATCATTTGTTCTTGCAACCACCGATAAAAACTTCACCACTGCTAATGTTCTAGCGTTTGTCCGGTCTTCCAATAGGAGCCTGACATAGTGAGCCTCTGATTTTCCCGGGAAAGGTACCAGCAAGGGTAGTATCAGTTCAGCCCTGGCTTGCTCGTATTTCGCACAGTGCAACAAAATATGTTTTATGGAGTCGATGTCTTGAGCACACGAGCAAAGTCTGTCCTGGTAGGGAACTCCTCTCAACACTGCAGAAGGAAAGACGTTTAGTCTGGCTTTGGTGAAAAGCCTTCGATAGTTTGGTAAAGGTAAAGGGACCCCTGACTGTTAAGTCCAGTCGTGGCCGACTCTGGGGTTGCGGCGCTCATCTCACTTTATTGGCCAAGGGAGCCAGCGTACAGCTTCCGGGTCATGTGGCCAGCAGGACTAAGCCGCTTCTGGCGAACCAGAGCAGCTCACGGAAATGCCGTTTACCTTCCCGCCAGAGTGGTACCTCTGTATCTACTTGCACTTTGGCGTGCTTTCGGACTGCTAGGTGGGCAGGAGCAGGGACCGAGCAACGAGAGCTCACCCCATCGCGGGGATTCGAACCGCCGACCTTCTGATCGGCAAGTCCTAGGCTCTGTGGTTTAACCCACAGCGCCACCCGCATCCCGATAATTTGGTACTGTCAGGTTTTTAGTGTAAGGTGTTAACTTAAAGACGTGCCCATATTGTACTCCTACTGCCAGCGGACTACAGACTGCGTGTGATCGAGAGCGCAAGTCACTGTGTGCATTATGCCATAATCTTTGCTTTAATGTCTTTAGGGCGCCTTCATAACCCAGGTAATAAGGTTAATTTATCTAATTTTCTCCCTCTCCCAACCTTCTCAGGACGGGCGCCGGGGGTCTGCGAACCCAAAAGCGGGGAGCACAACAACACGTTGCGCCGGGAGCTGAAGCAGTTTTTCGGCTGGATGCGCAAACATGGAAGTTGCGCAAGCCTGAGTATCAAAATGTACGATCAGTGGCGGGTCTCGCTCCAGAAGTCACACAAAACACGGAACCAGGTAGGTAAGGAAAACAACCCCCTGTCCGTCCGTCCCCCCCGAGTTGTCCTTGTAGGAAGGAGAAAGGATCCGTGCGGCGAATTTGGCGCTGTTAAAAAGAAACAAAATCAGCCGCTCACCTATGGCGAGTCGGCTCATGCCGATGGCGAACAAGCGAGGCGGAAGAAAAAGGTCCTCTATGACCTGCCTTTTGCAAGCAGGGGTGTTCCAGTGAAAACCGTTGAGGACCAGTAACTTCTGCCGCAGAGCTTGCTTCCAACAGATGGTTAGATTGTAGAGTTGCAAGAGACCCCAGCAGTCATCTAGTCCAACCTGCTGTAAGGCAAGAATCTCGGCCAAAGCATTCCAGACAGATGGCCATCCAAGCTCTGCCTAAAAATCTGCAAGGAAGCAGCATTCACTACCTCCCGAGGGAGAACGTTTGGCTATGTTTTAATTGCTGGCCCTAAATGCTTTGGTGCATTTTATTGTTTTTAATGAGCTGGTTTTTATTACTAAACGGCCTCGGCCCAGTAGACCCGAAGGAGCGTCTCCACCCCCATTGTTCATCCCGGACACGGAGGTCCAGCTCCGAGGGCCTTCTGGCGGTTCCCTCCCTGCGAGAAGTGAGGTTACAGGGAACCAGGCAGAGGGCCTTCTCAGTGGTCGCACCCTCCCTGTGGAACACCCTCCCATCAGGTCAAGGAAATCAAGAACTATCTGACTTTTAGAAGACATCTGAAGACAGCCCTGTTTAGGGAAGTTTTTAATGTTTTATCGTGCTTTTAATATTCTGTTGGGAGCCGCCCAGAGTGGCTGGGGAAACCCAGCCAGATGGGCAGGGTATACATAATAAATTATTATTTCTAAGGACAGAAAGAAACAGTATGGGCAAAATAAATAAACACAAATAGAAAACAGCAACAATAAAGGATATAGAACTTCGCTTGCAGGATTACAAATTATTAAACGTGTTAATACGAATGGAAGTCCAATACATTGTAGCTGTTGTATAAGGGATCATGACGAAGGTTGAAATGCAATGGAATTTCAGTAAGACTCTGGAAGCAGAATTAAATGAAATTATCTTCCCTTGAAATCTGGCACGCCATCTAAAACGTGTAATTGGCTTTTAACTGATTGAGAACTTGAATTGGAATGGCAATTTGGTATTGATACAATGTAGCATATATTGGATTTTTTTGCAACTGGAAATTAATAAAAAATCATTTTCAAAATTAATACTAATAATACTAACGTTATTATTATTATTAAGTTGCTCCATCCACTCTGGGCAGCTTTCAGCAAATTACAAAACCACAGTAGGACATCAAACATGAAAATCTGCCTTCAGATTCCTTCTAAAAGTCAGATAGCTGTTTCTCTCCTTTATCATGTTTTCAAATGTTGGAATCTTCCTTGAATCCTCCTATCTTAAGACATAATAACGACGATGGTCACACCCCTGGGATGGCTCCGTTGATAGAGCACGAGACAATTAACCCATGGGTCGCGGGTTCGAGTTCCGCTGCAGGGGGTTGGACTAGATGACCCTCGCCTCCCAACACTGAAATTCTACGGTTCCACAATTTTGATGCAGCCTACCGACCAGCCAGGTCGGCGGAAGCGAACCTCGCAGCGACCGGACATTTCACGGGCTCTCTCTTTCCTTCCCAGGTCCTCTCCGGCGATAAGTCCTAGCGGCATCCGAAAAGGGCAGAAGAGGAGTAAAAGCAGTGGGGCGGCCGGTTCTCCCGGGTGGCGAGCCGAGGAATCGGGCAGCATCGTCGGAAAGGGGGGCGGAAGAACCGCGTGGAGCCGTGTCGGCACCCAAACCCGTCACCAACCGGCCAATCACCCCCAGGCTCCCCTTTCGAAATCCGGAAAAAGGGAGAGTCGCAAATGTCCCCGGCTTTCCCCCTATATATATACACCGTATTTTTTGCTCTATAAGGCTCACTTTTCCCCTCCTAAAAAGTAAGGGGAAATGTGTGTGCATCTTATGGAGCGAATGCAGGCTGCGCAGCTATCCCAGAAGCCAGAACAGCAAGAGGGATTGCTGCTTTCGCTGCACAGCGATCCCTCCTGCTGTTCTGGCTTCTGAGATTCAGAATATTTTCTTTCTTGTTTTCCTCCTCCAAAAACTAGGTGCGTCTTGTGGTCTGGTGCGTCTTGTAGAGCGAAAAATACGGTATATGCTGCAGGGAGGTTTTAGGTACCACTGAAATTTGGGGACTGGTATGGCGAAGAAGCCCTTTCTCCGAGTTGGGAGACGGGGATAAAAGCCAACCCAGAAAAAAGAGGCCCCGTGGATTTCGTTTTATTCTGCAAACTTCTCCAAATAAATGTTACGACGTGTGTGTTGTGTGTTTGTCTCTCAGCCGAGTTTCCAAGTTGTTTCTGTGTGTCTTATGGTCTTCTTTTCCCAAACCCCATAATCTACACAGGCTCCGTCGGAGCCCAAAGCTCCCCTTCGTTACCGAGAGGGTCTTACCAAGACCACAGGAATCTGGGCGTAGGAAATCATCTAGCTAGTGAGACCAGGAATGTCTCTAAACCAAAGAGCCCAGGCTCCGGATGAGGCCAAAGCTCAGGTCTAGACAGGAAAAAGGTAAAGGGACCCCTGACCATTAGGTCCAGTCGTGGCCGACTCTGGGGTTGCGACGCTCATCTCGCTTTACTGGCCGAGGGAGCCGGCATACAGCTTCCAGGTCATGTGGCCAGCAGGACTAAGCCGCTTCTGGCGAACCAGAGCAGCGCACGGAAACGCCGTTTACCTTCCCGCCGGAGCAGTACCTATTTATCTACTTGCACTTTGACATACTTTTGAACTGCTAGGTTGGCAGGAGCAGGGACCGAGCAACGGGAGCTCACCCCGTCATTGCGGGGATTCGAACCGCCGACCTTCTGATCGGAAAGTCCTAGGCTCTGTGGTTTAACCCACAGCGCCACCCGCGTAGGTCCAGACAGAGGGGGCGCCATATGGGCCACTTGGCCCAGGCCTCCGATTCCAAAGGGGGCCTTGGTCAGCCTATTCACAATCGCAGGGGATGCACTGGGGCGAACAAGGAGGCGCAAAGACGGTGGCGGGCGGATTCCCCATTATTTGTCAGCATAACTTTTGTGAAAAGTATTTATATACAGTACTTACTTATTTGGGACGTGGGTGGCGCTGTGGGTTAAACCACAGAGCCTAGGACTTGCCGATCAGAAAGTCGCCGGTTCGAATCCCCGTGACGGGGTGAGCTCCCGTTGCTCTGTCCCTGCTCCTGCCAACCTAGCAGTTCGAAAGCACCTCAAAGTGCAAGTAGATAAATAGGTACAGCTCCGGCGGGAAGGTAAACTGCGTTTCCTTGCTTCTTGATCCTTGGACCCCTGACTTTGTGACTCCTGGCTTCTTGATCCTCGGACCCCTGACTTTGTGACTCCTTGTTCCTGACCCTCGGACCCTCGGCTTCCTGACTCCTGGACCCCCGTTCCTGCTCCCACTCCGCCATCTTGCCCCCGGTCCTGACACCCCCCGCCGGGACTTCGACAGCCCGTGAACTGGACCGTGCCAGTACCGTCTCTGTGAGGCTGGGTAGCCCAGGACCTCCCAGACCTGGCTTGCGCCCCGGGGACATCACTTCCCTGCCACTAACACAGCCGTTTTGGCTTCACCCCCGGAAGCGCACTCCATTGCCTCTCGAGCCGCACGGCTGCCAATAAACCTCTAACAAGGGGGGGGGCAAGCAAATGGCCGGCAAAATCCGCCTTCCCACCTTGTCCGCCCGCCCACATCCTGCCCAACCATTGCACGGATTTGGGTTTGGACAAAGAGTCCCGCAGATACTCAAGTAAACAAGCAGCTTTTATTGACTCCAAACGAACGAGGAGAACGTTCCCTTGCCCCACATCTCCAGCTCCAGCCAAGCCCCCCCAGTCTAGGGAGAAGTCTTTATTGGGCTCGTTCGGCGTGGGTCTGGAGTCTTTCGTGCCGGGCGGAGGGCCAAAGCACGTCTGGCCGAGCCCCTCGCATCGGGGCCTGCGTGCGAGGCAGGTCAGAACCCAGACCGGGTAAGGAAGGGGGCAGAGGGGCTGGGGGCTGGGGGGAGAGAGCGATCCGAACGTTGCTGGCTTGCAGGGGGGTTTCCTCTCCCCCCCCTCCGCCGAAAAATATCCTTCCTCCTCCTCCTGTGGGACGTCCCGTCAAGAGCTTTCTTCAGAATCGTACTTGAAATCTTGGAGAATTTCGCTGATTGCCTCGATGGTTTGAATTAGCCTGTTTGGGGTGGATGGAAACGATAAATAAAGGAGCATATGGAGGCGATTAGGCACGCTCTTGGCTCGGGCCGCCCGGCCCTGCCCGCCTCCCTCCCCGGCCCTCGCTGCTTGTTTATGAAATGCAGCGATCCAATTGCCCGTGGGAAGCCAAAAATCCCCAGTGCCGAAGCAGAGCAATTGGGGGGGTGGGACCTCTCCAAAGACCCCCAAGCCAAGAGCGTGCCTCTTCTGCAAAAATAAAAAGGCTTTTTTTCCAGGTGCTGAATCTGAACACCAACCCGCACCCCGCAAAATCTATCCTGTAAAGGGCTCTGGGTCTTGAAAGAGAGCGGTTCTGCCCCTCCACGCAAGGCATTATGGGAGATTGCAGCCAAGGGGGATTGTGGGAGATTGCAAGCAAGGGGGATTGTGGGAGGTTGCAAGCAAGGGGGATTGTGGGAGGTTGCAGCCAAGGGGGTTGTGGGAGGTTGCAAGCAAGGGGGATTGTGGGAGGTTGCAAGCAAGGGGGTTGTGGGAGGTTGCAAGCAAGGGGATTGTGGGAGGTTGCAGCCAAGGGGATTGTGGGAGATTGCAGCCAAGGGGATTGTGGGAGGTTGCAAGCAAGGGGATTGTGGGAGGTTGCAAGCAAGGCGGATTGTGGGAGGTTGCAGCCAAGGGGGTTGTGGGAGATTGCAGCCAAGGGGGTTGTGGGAGATTGCAGCCAAGGGGATTGTGGGAGGTTGCAAGCAAGGGGGATTGTGGGAGGTTGCAGCCAAGGGGGATTGTGGGAGATTGCAGCCAAGGGGATTGTGGGAGGTTGCAGCCAAGGGGATTGTGGGAGGTTGCAAGCAAGGGGATTGTGGGAGGTTGCAAGCAAGGGGGATTGTGGGAGGTTGCAGCCAAGGGGATTGTGGGAGATTGCAGCCAAGGGGATTGTGGGAGGTTGCAAGCAAGGGGATTGTGGGAGGTTGCAAGCAAGGGGGATTGTGGGAGGTTGCAGCCAAGGGGGTTGTGGGAGATTGCAGCCAAGGGGGATTGTGGGAGGTTGCAGCCAAGGGGATTGTGGGAGGTTGCAGCCAAGGGGATTGTGGGAGGTTGCAGCCAAGGGGGTTGTGGGAGGTTGCAGCCAAGGGGGTTGTGGGAGGTTGCAAGCAAGGGGGATTGTGGGAGGTTGCAGCCAAAGGGATTGTGGGAGGTTGCAGCCAAGGGGGTTGTGGGAGGTTGCAGCCAAGGGGGTTGTGGGAGGTTGCAAGCAAGGGGGATTGTGGGAGGTTGCAAGCAAGGGGGATTGTGGGAGATTGCAAACAAGGGTGGTTGTGGGAGATTGCAAGCAAGGGGGATTGTGGGAGATTGCAAACAAGGGGGATTGTGGGAGGTTGCAAGCAAGGGGGATTGTGGGAGGTTGCAAGCAAGGGGGATTGTGGGAGATTGCAACCAGGGAGGATTGTGGGAGATTGCAAGCAAGGGGGATTGTGGGAGGTTGCAGCCAAGGGGGTTGTGGGAGATTGCAAGCAAGGGGGATTGTGGGAGATTGCAGCCAAGGGGGTTGTGGGAGATCAGGCCCCGAGATGTGGAAATGTTCCCCTTTTCTTGGAGAGATTTGTCATGGCAGAAAAGACTTGGGTGCTATATTACAGCAGGGAGGTGTGAGTTTATCAGGTAGGATCCTATTTTGCAGCGAATCGTAGGGAACCCGAGGGTCATCCAGCCCACCCCTCTGCAATGCAGGAACCTTTCGCCCAGCATGGGACTCGAACCCATGACCGTTGAGATTAAACAGCCTTACGCTCTACCGACTGAGCTGTCCGCATAAACAGATTTAAGCTTGCTTTTTCTCAAGGTTACGTTTTTGTGAGAAATGAACTGGGGTTGCCAACGGATTGAAAGGGACGTGAATTGGAGTTGGGCGCGTGGAAATTAAATCTAATCGTTTCCCCAGGATGACTTGGGCAGGAAAGGAAGCCGGTTTGTCTTCTGAGCCATTTTTTAAAAAATTGGGGCGATTTTGGTGAGTTTCATGCAGATTCGGGTCAAATCTGGAACTGGCAAGAAGCAGCCACCCATCTTCTGACAAATCAACACGGATTCCTGAACTTCTGTCGCAGCTCTATTTGACAAAATATACAGGATCTGGGCAAAAAAAAGAAACCGAACCCATGCAGCCCTCCACAGATATGGCAGGGGCTCCACAGGGGGGGCGTTTAACCCCCCCCCGACAATGAGCTCCCCTTCTACTTTCTCCCCAAATCGTTAATTTCTACTTTTGTAGCACGAAATTAAAAGATGCCTGCTTCTTTGGAGAAAAGCAATGACAAACCTAGACAGCATCTTAAAAAGCAGAGACATCACCTTGCCAACAAAGGTCTGTCTAGTTAAAGCTATGGTTTTCCCAGTAGTGATGTATGGAAGTGAGAGCTGGACCATAAAGAAGGCTGATCGCCGAAGAATGGATGCTTTTGAATTCTGGTGCTGGAGGAGACTCTTGAGAGTCCCATGGACTGCAAGAAGATCCAACCTCTCCATTCTGAAGGAAATCAGCCCTGAGTGCTCACTGGAAGGACAGATCCTGAAGCTGAGGCTCCAAGACTTTGGCCACCTCATGAGAAGAGAAGACTCCCTGGAAAAGACCCTGATGTTGGGAAAGATGGAGGGCGCAAGGAGAAGGGGACGACAGAGGACGAGATGGTGGGACAGTGTTCTGGAAGCTACCAGCATGAGTTTGACCAAACTGCGGGAGGCAGTGGAAGACAGGAGGGCCTGGCGTGCTCTGGTCCAGGGGGTCACAAAGAGGCGGACACAACTCAACAACAACAACAGGCCTCAAACTAACAGGACTCCCCTCTTAAAACAAGGATGCATGCAGACACTTTGTGAGAGTTATGGTCGAGTTTTCGGGAATAAAAATAAACGCATTTGTTTTTCCCGGTTGGAGAGCCTTGATGCGATCCGGGGGGGGGGGGACACACGTTTAAAAGCAAAAGCGTCACACCCCTCTTTCCGATTTGCAACCACTCACTTACCTCTGCTTGAGCTCCCGAACCTCTTGCGGGTGGGCTTCCTCGCCAGGGTGGTCCTGAGCGTTCTGTTTGGCAAGCTGTAGCTGAGCCGTCTGGGAAGGGGGGAAAACGAGGAGGTGAGACCCTCTCGGAGGAGACGAAAGGGGGCGCAGAAATCACCAGCCCCCCCTCCCCAGTTTGCTGGGACGGCAGTTTGCAAGAGGGGCAGTGCCGTGCAGTGGTTAGAGAACCGGACCCGAAAGGCAGGAGGAGAACTGGGTTTGAATCCAACCTCCGGCTGGTCGCTAGCCAACCTTGCAGGTCTGTTGTATGAAATTGGGAGGGAGAGAGGGAAGTAGCCCCTGAGGCAGGCTATAAATGCAATAATATTCATTTATAAATAATATTTTTTTTAAAAAAAAGAAATGTTTTATTATAGAACGAAATAAGCCAGTATTTCAGGATTTACCTAACAAAATAATGTTTTTGCTATAGCTTTCTTTTCCCCCTTTTATATTTTTATTAACATATCATTTCCAACAACCACATACGTAACTTATATGTTATTTTAGACTTCCGTCAACACCTCTGATGATTTTCCGTCTTTTATCGCTTTCTCCCCTGCGCCCCCCCCCCCCCCCGTTTTTGCTATAAATAATATTTGTTCGTTCGTCTGAAGAGAGATCAGGCCGGTTCGCAAAGGCGAAAACGACGGCAAGCGGTTGAAATGGAAACGGCGAAACGATAAACGAGGCGTTTATTGCGCAAGGGGGGGGTTCTGACTTTTTGCGAGCTGTGTAGCTCAGTGGGTTACAGAATTAAAGAATCGTAGGGCTGGAAAGGGACCTCCAGAGTCATCTATTCGAACCCCCCTGCAATGAAGGAAACTTTAAGCCAAAGCATCTGTTGCAGATGGGAGACAAGGCCAGGGTGGCGGGTTCGAATCCTGTACGGGACGGCTGAATATTTCTGCATTGCGGGGGGGGTTGAGCTGGATGACACTCAGGGCCCCTTCTAGCGGCATGATTCTATGAATACATACAAGCCTCTCAAAAAAACCACAAAGCTCTCAAGGGACGTCCGCACCTGAAATTCCAGACACCACAGATCCCGATTACAAGATCAAAACACTCTTCCGGCACGAAACCGGAAGGGGATCAGTTTTGCACCTGTAAAATGGGCGCAAAGTAGAGACCGGCCTCTGCACACCCCTTCTCTCTCTCACCAGCTCGAGTTTCTCCTTCTCCTTCTCCTGGAGGCGCCCCAGGTGCTGGGCGAGGTCGGGCCGCCCGCGGGGTCCCTCCAGCTGCTCCTTGATCTGCAGGATCTCCCGCGAGATCCCGCTGAAGGCCTGGGTGATCTCGTGCACCAGGTGGCGGTAGCGGGCGAAGTCGTAGTCGGGGCCGCTTCGGAGATACGCCCGGTGGCCCCTGGAGGGAAAGAGGGGGGAGAAAACAGTCGAGAGAAGCAGCGGTGTACCCATTGCCTGGACTTGAAGACCGAGGTCTGGGCCAAATGCAGAACGTCCCGGCTTCATGTCTCCTAGCACAGAATCGCAGAGTTGGAAAGGACCTCAATGGCCTCTTTTAAATCAGGCGGTGAAGGTCCTGTGTGAGTGTCTGGAGGCGGTTGGAGGATGGATGGCAGCTATCAGATTGAGGTTGAATCCTGGCAAGACAGAAGGACTGTTTTGGGGGGACAGGAGGTGGGCAGGTGTGGAGGACTCCCTGGTCCTGAATGGGGTCACTGTGCCCCCGAAGGACCAGGTGCACAGTCTGGGGGTCATTTTGGACCCACAGCTGTCCATGGAGGTGCAGGTCAATTCTGTGTCCAGGGCAGCTCCATCTGGTACACAGGATGAGACCCTCCCTGCCCACAGACTGTCTGGCCAGAGTGGTGCATGCTCTGGTTATCTCCCACTTGGACTACTGCAATGTGCTCTCTGTGGGGCTGCCTTTGAAGGTGACCCAGAAACCGCAACCAATACAGAATGCGGCAGCCAGACTAGAGACTGGGAACGGCTGCGAGACCACATAACACCGGTCCTGAGAGATCTACATTGGCTCCCAGTATGTTTCAGCGCACAATTCAAAGTGTTGGTGCTGAGCTTGAAAGCCCTAAATGGCCCAGTATACCTGAAGGAGCGTCTCCACCCCCATCGTCCAGCCCGGACACCTGGGTCCATCTCCCGAGGGCCTTCTGGCGGTTCCCCCCTTGTGAGAAGTGAGGTTACAGGGAACCAGGCAGAGGGCCTTCTCGGTGGTGGCGCCTGCCCAGTGGAACGCCCTCCCGTCAGATGTCAAGGAATTAAGCAACTACCTGACTTTTAGAAGACATCTGAAGGCAGCCCTGTACAGGGATTTACACAAAAACCCTGTATTGCAGACGGTAGGTCCAGTCGTGGCCGACTCTGGGGTTGCGGCACTCATCTCGCTTTACTGGCCGAGGGAGCCGGCGTACAGCTTCTGGGTCATGTGGCCAGCAGGACTAAGCCGCTTCTGGCGAACCAGAGCAGCGCACGGAAACGCCGTTTACCTTCCCGCCGGAGCGGTACCTATTTATCTACTTGCACTTTGAGGTGCTTTTGAACTGCTAGGTTGGCAGGAGCAGGGACCAAGCAATGGGAGCTCACCCCGTCATTGCGGGGATTCGAACCGCCGACCTTCTGATCAGCAAGTCCTAGGCTCTGTGGTTTAACCCACATCCCTCTCCCAAATCTTACGATTCTACAAAAAGCCCCCACCTCTTTGGCGTGACCTCGCTGGGCTGGGTTTGCAAGAGGCATGGGTGAATTAGGAACCGTCCCCCAGCCTGCCTGGCAAGGGGGGGCGTCACCCCTGCCGTGTGGGTTGGCGGGAGGGGGCTGGTTGGGAAGCCAGGCCCCCTCGGTCGGAGTCGTGGGGGGTTGCCGGAGGGTCTCGGTTCTCGATTCCCCAGAAGTCAATTACCGCCCCCCTGCCCAAAGACCCCGCTCCAGAGCGCCTTCTCTCTGCAAATCGAAGACAGGTGTCTAGGGAGGGAGGTTTTTCCACCCCCCGTTCAGCTCATCTGGTGTTCATCAGGGGCACCCGAGCCAGAAAAAGCCCTGGGTGCGGCAGGAAAAGCGGGGAGGGAACCCCCCCATCCCTTCTGGGCCTCCTTCCCCCGTTGGACGGAGAGGCACGGAAATTGAGGGCAGTACCAAAAAGAATAGGGATGGGGTCCTTGGGGGGGTCTCGAAACCACCTTTCTGGGGTCCTGAAAACGGGCCGACGGTGAACGTGGGTTGCCGGGATCCTGGCATTTTCAAGTCTATTTGTTGTTGTCGTTTATTTGAAAACGAACCATCCAAACAACCGAAGCAGTAATAATAAACAGCCGTTGAGAGCAGGAAGAGTAAGATCGCGGGATTAGTATATTAGGAAACAGCGCAAAACGCACCCCATAGTGGGACGTGCATATATGTACCCAATGCGTCGTCGTGAGCACTGCACAAGGAGATTGTATTTAGAAGTTGGATTACAATGCCCATCGTCCACTGCGACTGGCCGAGCTGGCAGTGGACGATGGGCTTTGTAGTCCCATAGCATCGGTTCCAGGCCAGGCATCCTCAATTGGGCGCCTCAACGGGAAGCCCGTGAGCGGGACACGAAGGCCGCTCCTCCTCTGGAAACCTGGCTACGTCCCCTGAACCCACCCCAAATAAATAAAACCCCAACCGGTCAGCGATACTCACTCTTCGAAGAGGTGGTAGGCTTCAACCCGTTCGCTCTGAAGGGCATAGAAGCGGTGGACGAGGGTCTGGACGTCCGCTTCCAACTGCAAATGGGGGGGAAAGGGAATTAAGCTTGGGAGATGCGTTTCGATGGAGCGAGGGGCCGAAGCTCTTCGTACCGTGGCAGGATTCGAACACAAGAGCGGCTCTCCTCTCCTGTGATTCCCAGCCACCAGGAATTCAGAAGCATCACTGCCTCTGTACATGGTCGTCGACCGACTTTTCTTCCTCCAGGTCTAAAGGTAAAGGGACCCCTGACCGTTAGGTCCAGTCGTGGCCGACTCTGGGGTTGCGGCGCTCATCTCGCTTTACTGGCCAAGGGAGCCGGCGTACAGCTTCTGGGTCGTGTGGCCAGCAGGACTAAGCTGCTTCTGGCGAACCAGAGCAGCGCATGGAAATGCCATTTACCTTCCCGCCGGAGCGGTACCTATTTATCTACTTGCACTTTGACGTGCTTTCGAACTGCTGGGTTGGCAGGAGCAGGGACCGAGCAACGGGAGCTCACCCCGTCATTGCGGGGATTCGAACCGCCGACCTTCTGATCGGCAAGTCCTAGGCTCTGTGGTTTAACTCACAGCGCCACCCGCGTCCCTTTCCTCCAGGTCTACTCAGCGTTAAAAAACTCAGATAATACCCGCGATTCACCAAACGGCAACTTGAACCTGGTTTGTGGCCACTCCCCAACGGAATGTCAAAGTGCCGTTATTTTTTCCCCACGGTGACATTCGCCAATATTTTTATTTACATTTCATTTCTTTATCGCGTTCAATTTCAAAGGCAAAATACAGTGGTACCTCGGGTTACAGATGCTTCAGGTTACAGACTCCACTAACCCAGAAATAGTACCTCGGGTTAAGAACTTTGCTTCAAGATGAGAACAGAAATCGTGCTCTGGCGGCAGCGGGAGGCCCCATTAGCTAAAGTGGTGCTTCAGGTTAAGAACAGTTTCAGGTTAAGAACGGACCTCCGGAACGAATTAAGTTCTTAGGTACCTCTTTATCGAAGCGGATAAAGCATCAAATAAAACAAGCTTCAATTAGAATATTTTTATGTACCGGGTTCCGTTTGCGGGTCTTTGGACTGCGATAAAGAACTGATTGATTGATTGATTGATTGATTGATAATATTTCAGATCCTTCTCTAAGGGACGTTTTGATTCCCCCCCTACTTAATTTATAGAGTTGCCCCATAGCAGAAGAAGTCTAGGAAGGTGGAGGGGGGTAGTGGTTAGAGAGTGTCGAACCAGGACATTGGAGATCAGGGTTCGAATCCTGACTATGTCATGAAGCTCTCTAGGCAAAGGATTCCTACATTGCCGGGGGTTGGTTTGGATGACCGCCGTGGTCCCTTCTGATTCTACAATTCTCTGATAATGTGGTCACGGGCGACCCAGAAAGTATAAAACCACACAGCCCCATGAGAACACGAGTGATTCTCAAAATACCATTATAAATTAGCCTCTTGCCTATGTATCTTAAATACGTACAGAAACTCACAGAGAGAGGCCTAATTTATATCAGGTCTAATTTGAGACGAACAAACAGAACAAAGAGCCTTTCACTTTTCTGAGCTTTCGTATTCGCACAACTGTTCTGTAGCAGAACAGCCAGCAGCTCTCTAATATCTACCCATATCCTGCAAACAAATTAAAAAACCATTTCTACAATGAAATGCTTGAATGTTATTCTTTTATTGTCTTTAAATCTTCCTGCCACGCTTTGGCCATGTTCTCCTTGCCAAAATCAGCTCTTGCCAGACCTTGGCTCTGTATATTTTTCGGCACATTAAAAGTCTCTCTCTTTCTATTTTATTAAAAGACTCTCCGTTGCAGAAAACAAAGCGATGGAAGGAAATAGGAGGAGAAGAAATAATCATTTTTAAAAGTTTCTCCTTTTTTTGCGTGTGTGCAAAACAAGGAACCCTTGGGCTTCAAGAAATATAAATATATATTACGTGCAAATCGTGGGCTGGAAGGGGTTGGGGATATAGGTTATGGGGATATGAGCTGGCAAGTCCACAAACCTAAAATTCCTGCCCCCATTTCCCAAAAACCTGAGCTTTGGAACGGACGGAGTCCGGTTTGGCTGCCGTGCCAAATCCGGCTTTCGATCACACTCCATAAGGAAGTTTCTGCTGGGCTGTTTTGAAGCCTGGCCTGGGCCAAAGGAACACGCTGGCGGCACAGAATTGGGGGGCTGGAATGGGATACCTGAGGGTCATCCAAACTAACCCCCTTGCGATGGGGGCAGGAATCGCAGGCGAAAACCGCAGCTGTGTTTCTCCTTCTTCTACTACGGCGAGGAGGATGGTCTTCCATGATGGTGCTAATCAGGGGCTAGCAAACTTTTTCATCAGGGGGCCGGTCCACTGTTCCTCAGACCTGGTTGGGGGGCCGGACTATATTTTGAAGAAAAAAAATAATGAACGGATTCCTGTGAGAACCAAGGCATCACTGTATTTCGCTTTCCAGACTGTATTTTGGAAAGCAAAAAAATGAGCGAACTCCTATGCCCCACAAATAACCCAGAGATGCATTTTAAATCAAAGGACACATTCTACTCGTGTAAAAAAAATGCTGATTCCCGGACTGTCCGCGGGCCGGATTGAGAAGGCGATTGGGCCGGATCCGGCCCCTGGGCCTTCATTTGCCTACCCATGGTCTTAATGGTGTTTTCCAGGTGGAAGTTGATCCTGGAGAAGATCTGTCAAGCGTGCCTTCCTCTCAGATCGTTCCCCCCTTCGTCTTGAGTTTGGGCGCCTCCAAAATCCACGACGTCTTTGGGTAGAGGCTAATCTCCCATTGTACAGTGGTCCCTTGGTTCTCAAACTTAATCTGTTCCGGAAGTCCGTTCCAAAACCAAAGCGTTCCAAAACCAAGGCGCACTGCTTTCCCACAGAAAGCAACGCAAGACGGATTAATCCATTCCAGACTGTTAAAAACAACCCCTAAAATGGCAATTTAACACAAATTTTACTCTCTAACGAGACCGTTAATCCATAAAATGAAAGCAATAAACATTATACTGCAGTCGCAGAATCAATCCATCAGTAGCTGGACTGGGTTCCGCACAGTCACAAAAACGAGACAAAGAGAGCTGCAGAAACGAAAAATAGATAGGAAAAACAGACAGACCTCAGCGTAACGCTCAAGACCAAAGTGTGGCACTCAAAACGGAGCACATTCAGCTTCCGAAAAATGTTCACAAACCAGAACACTTATCTCTAGGTTTGCAGTGTTTGGGTTCCAAGTTGTTTGAGTACCAAGGCGTTTGAGACGGGATGGGAAGGTGGACGCTTCTCCTTCCTCTGAGGTCTTGAAGCAGAGGTTGGGTGGTCCTCTGTTTAGCCGAGATTCCTGCCTTGCAAGCGGGTTGGGATGGATGACCCCCGGGGACCCCTTTCCAACTTTTCTTTTAAAATTTTTATTAGAAATTTCAACACAATAATCGTCGGATTGTGGAGCTGGATAGCACCATAAGGTTCGTCTCGTTGAATATTAATTTTTAAATATAAATAAATAAGAGATATGCCCCATAAACACAGACTCGGCAGCTTCCTGGTCTCTGTCCCGTTTCTCCAACAAACTCCCGGCCTTGCGGCAGACGGCATCAATTCAGAGACACCTCCAGGACGCGGTTTTGGCATGCGCAGACAAATTTTCCCCCCATCTCCTGTTGCAAAGAAGGTTGTGGGTGGGTTGCAGGAGAAATTGACAGCCTGCGCCAAACCCCCAGGCCCAACAACGGCAGCTGGGGGGGTGTTTCCGTTCCCCCACCCAATTAAAACCGACAAGTTTCCATGCTCTTTCCAGGCTACAGGGCTCCAAAACGCCTTCGTGGCAGGCCGCCCAAACCGCCCGGATTTAGCGGAAACATCTATCCCGCCGAAAAACATCCATCCTGGGGCGGCATTTGGGGTCTGTGTGTGCCCCATCTCAGACAAGCTAATGTTTCCCCCCTTTCCTGCCCCGCTGGTTGATTGGTGCTGGGTTTGAGTTTCGCCTCCCGACACCGAGCCTTTAGTGCGGGTGAGAAGGAACAGCCAGCCAGGCTGTGTTTGCCCTCAGTCTGGAATATGGGTTTAAAGGACGCCAGCCAGCCTTAAGCCGAGGTAGACTGCGCCTTCACTGCAGATGGCGACAGCAGCCACGAAATTAAAAGACGCCTGCTTCTTGGGAGAAAAGCAATGACAAACCTAGACAGCATCTTAAAAAGTAGAGACATCACCTTGCCAACAAAGGTCCGTATAGTTCAAGCTCTGGTTTTCCCAGCAGTGATGTATGGAAGTGAGAGCTGGACCATAAAGAAGGCTGATCGCTGAAGAATGGATGCTTTTGAATTCTGGTGCTGGAGGAGACTCTTGAGAGTCCCATGGACTGCAAGAAGATCAGACCTCTCCATTCTGAAGGAAATCAGCCCTGAGTGCTCACTGGAAGGACAGATCCTGAAGCTGAGGCTCCAAGACTTTGGCCACCTCATGAGAAGAGAAGACTCCCTGGAAAAGACCCTGATGCTGGGAAAGATGGAGAGCGCAAGGAGAAGGGGACGACGGAGGACGAGATGGTGGGACAGTGTTCTCAAAGCGACCAACATGAGTCTGACCAAACTGCGGGAGGCAGTGGAAGACAGGAGGTCCTGGCGTGCTCTGGTCCAGGGGGTCACAAAGAGTCGGACACCACTAAACGACTAAACAACAAAACACCAAACATTAAAAACTTCCCTAAACAGGGCTGCTTTGAGATGTCTTCTAAAAGTCAGATAGTTGTTTATCTCCTTGACATCTGGTGGGAGGGCGTTCCACAGGGCGGGTGCCACCGCCGAGAAGGCCCTCTGCCTGGTTCCCTGTAACTTGGCTTCTCGCAGTTAGGGAACTGCCAAAAGGCCCTCGGGAGATGGACCCCAGTGTCCGGGCTGGATGATGGGGGTGGAGATGCTCCTTCAGGGATACTGGGCCGTTTGGGGCTTTCAAGGTCAGCACCAACACTTTGAATTTTGCTTGGAAACGTCCTGGGAGCCAATGGAGGTCTTTCAAGACCGGTGTTATACGGTTTCGGCGGCCCTGATGTTGGGAAAGATAGAGGGCACAAGGAGAAGGGGACGACGGAGGACGAGATGGTGGGACAGTGTTCTCGAAGCTACCAGCATGAATTTGACCAAACTGCGGGAGGCAGTGGAAGACAGGAGGGCCTGGCGTGCTCTGGTCCAGGGGGTCACGAAGAGGCGGACACGACTAAACGACTAAACAACAACAATAGACTGTGCCCCTGCATAGAGGCTCCATTCCAGCTACAACTCCCGGACAGCCATGGACTGCGCTGGCAGGGGTTTCATGTGTCGGGAGACATAGATATCGCCCCCCACTCCAGAGTCCACCATCAGCGGGAAGGCTAATTCTCCTCCGATCAATTAGCCTAACCCGAGAACATCGGAACTGCTCCCTGAGAGCCCAGAAGTCAAGTTTCCAGTCCTCATTGTTCCGAATTAAAAGACCCAGTTTTCAATAGGAAGAAACAGCTTTGGACAGAGTCAGAGGCGCACTGGAGGTTGAATCTGGAAGCTGGAATAGAATTGTGGAATCGTACGGTCGGAAGGGACCCGATGGTCATCTAGTCCACCCCCGGCAATGCAGAAACCGCCGGCTTCAAATAAAAATGAACCGAGGTTCTGGTCCTCATGGATTCGAGCTCTACTGCCCCAGTCGGCTCAAGCAAGGGAACTGGCCTACATGTCAGTACAGCATTCGAATCTTAGATCTCAAGGTCCCGGGTTTGAGTCCCACTGATGGTTCCCTTTCCAATTCTATTTGACACCCCACCAGATGTCAAAGAGAAAAATAACTACCAGACTTTTAGAAGACATCTGAAGGCAGCCCTGTTTAGGGAAGCTTTTAATGTTTAATAGGTTCTTGTATTTTAGTGTTTTGTTGGAAGCCGCCCTGAGTGGCTGGGGAAACCCAGCCAGATGGGCGGGGTATAAATAATAATAAATAATAATAATAATAATAATAATAATAATAATAATAATTAGCGCATTAATGGTTCCCTATGTCCCTTCCCTGGTCCCCTTCCTGGCTCTCCACCTCCGATTCCCGCAGAAAAGCTGGCAAAAAAATAAAAAATAAAGCTTGTCTGAAAGCTAGGCTGCCGGTCAGTGCTGGCAATCATAGCTTAGATGGGAAAGGAATGAACAGAACGAGGAAGTTTATAAAGTGCGCGCGCGCGCGCCCTCCGGTGGCCGCTGCTGGTATCGCCACTTTTAATTCCAAATTTCCTTTTACTGTATTTGGTGTGGTTTTTTGCAGGGTTTGCAGCAAAAGCCTCTTAAATTTTGGACTCTGCTCTCCCCCCCCCCCCCGCAATTGCTGCCCATTGCAATTTTGCAGCGCCTTTGGCCCCCCCATGCAAGCAGAGGGGAGCCCCCAGCCTCATTTAAAGGGGTCCTTTGCTCTCACCATTGCAGCAATTGAGGTTCTTCCCAGCCTGTCCGCCACCGGCACCGTAGACTCACGAAATTATAGAGATGACCCTTCCTTCCACCTAGGCATGGCATTTCCTGGATCACTATAAAAAGCCTCCCCCCAAAAAAAAATAATTGTGCCCCTCCCCCACTCAGAGACCAATGCATTCATTCATTCCTCTCCTTGATTTAATGCTCGGTTTTTGATCTGATCCCAATTCATCTTTACTTCTCCAACCAAGTGCTCTTGAAAGTGATGGTTGGGGGGAAATGCAGGCTCCTCTGATTTTTAAGATCTATGTTCAACACCTCTATGGTCAACCCGGCACTTCCGGCTGCAGCCACGTGGCTGTGGCACAAGGCCCTCTGCTGCCCTCTGCAGGCCTGGCAGCGTCACTGCAACCCAAGGTTTACCCCTATATAAGAAATTAAAATTAAGAGACGCCTGCTTCTTGGGAGAAAAGCGATGACAAACCTAGACAGCATCTTAAAAAGCAGAGACATCACCTTGCCGACAAAGGTCCGTATAGTTAAAGCAATGGTTTTCCCAGCAGTGATGTACGGAAGTGAGAGCTGGACCATCAAAAAGGCTGATGGCTGGAGAAAGGATGCTTTTGAATTCTGGTGCTGGAGGAGACTCTTGAGAGTCCCATGGACTGCAAGAAGATCCAACCTCTCCATTCGGAAGGAAATCAGCCCTGAGTGCTCACTGGAAGGACAGATCCTGAAGCTGAGGCTCCAGTACTTTGGCCACCTCATGAGAAGAGAAGACTCCCTGGAAAAGACCCTGATGTTGGGAAAGATGGAGGGCACAAGGAGAAGGGGAGGACGGAGGATGAGATGGTGGAACAGTGTTCTCGAAGCTACCAGCATGAGTCTGACCAAACTGCGGGAGGCAGTGGAAGACAGGAGGGCCTGGCGTGCTCTGGTCCAGGGGATCACAAAGAGGCGGACACGACTAAACGACTAAACAACAACAACATGGGACGCAGGTGGCGCTGTGGGTTAAACCACAGAGCCTAGGACTTTCCGATCGGAAGGTCGGCGGTTCGAATCCCCGCGACAGGGTGAGCTTCCATTGCTCGGTCCCTGCTCCTGCCAACCTAGCAGTTCGAAAGCACGTCAAAGTGCAAGTAGATCAATAGGTACGGCTCCGGTGGGAAAGTAAACGGCGTTTCCATGCGCTGCTCTGGTTCGCCAGAAGCGGCTTAGTCCTGCTGGCCACATGACCCGGAAGCTGTACGCCGGCTCCCTTGGCCAATAAAGTGAGATGAGCGCCGCAACCCCAGAGGCAGTCACGACTGGACCTAATGGTCAGGGGTCCCTTTACCTTTACTTAAGGAGTCTCTATGGGAGTATATTGTATTTAAAAATAGGGTATCAGAGTTTTCAGGGGGCTAACCAGGCTGGGATAGCAGGCTTGTTGGTTTCTGAATGCCTGATGTAGATTTTTGCAATTTCATTGTTCTGTGCGGGACAATGACAACAAAGATTATCATATCGGCAGAGGATCGGGGCTCAGCAACCGGTCCAAGCAAACCATTTAAGAGACAGACACACTCTTTGCTTGGTGCAATGGAAGTTTTATTCTAACGGGCAAGAACCAAATGCCCAGAATGAACAGGTGTTAGTTTCGGCAAAGTTGCACGATACCCAGATTTTGGGAGGGGCCGGGGGGAGAAGAGACGCCTCGCCGCGTGCTCTGTCTCTCTCACTCTGTTTACTTGACCTTCTTCTTGGGGCGCAGGTTGTTGGTGTGCCCGCACTTTTTCTTGCGGCAGTTGACGGCCCGGGGGTGCAGGCGGGCGTAACACCTGGGAGGGGAACAGCGCAGAAACAGTGAGGCTCGGGATAATAATAATAATGTATTATTTATACCCCACCCATCTGGCTGGGCTTCCCCAGCCACTCTGGGCGGCTTCCAAAAAATATTAAAATACTATAATACATCAAACATTAAAAGCTTCCCTGAACAGGGCTGCCTTCAGATGTCTTCTGAAAGTCTGGTAGTTGTTGTTCTCTTTGACATCTGGTGGGAGGGCGTTCCACAGGGAGGGCGCCACCACCGAGAAGGCCTTCTGCCTGATCCCTGTAACTTGGCTTCTCGCAGCGAGGGAACCGCCAGAAGGCCCTCAGCGCTGGACCTCAGTGTCCAGGCAGAACAATGGGGGTGGAGACGCTCCATCAGATATACTGGACCAAGGCCGTTTATGGCTTTAAAGGTCAGCACCAACACTTTGAATTGTGCTCGGAAACGTACTGGGAACCAATGTAGGTCTTTCAAGACCGGTGTTATGTGGTCTCTGCAGCTGCTCCCAGTCCCCAGTCTGGCTGCCGCATTCTGGATTAGTTGTAGTTTCCAGGTCACCTTCAAAGGCAGCCCCACGTAGAGCGCATGGCTGTAGTCCAAGCGGGAGATAACTAGAGCATGCACCACTCTGGAGAGACAGTCCGCGGGCAGGGAGGGTCTCATCCTGCGTACCAGATGGAGCTGCCCTGGACACAGAATTGACCTGCGCCTCCATGGACAGCTGTGAGTCCAGAATGACTCCCAGGCTGCGCACCTGGTCCTTCAGGGGCACAGTGACCCCATTCAGGACCAGGGAATCCTCCACACCTGCCTGCCCCCTGTCCCCCCAAAACAGTACTTCTGTCTTGTCAGGATTCAACCTCAATCTGTTGATTAGAGGATAAGGATCCGTCCCGGCAAGCAACCCACCCACCCAGACAACTTACTTGCGGCAAATCATCTTGTCGCAGTTGTATTTCTGGGCCAGCTGGCGAAGAGAGGGCTCGATGATCCCACCGCGGAGACGAAGAACCAGGTGGAGAGTGGACTCTGATCGAGGGGGAAGGGGGAAAAGCAAGATTAGCAGATCCTATACTGGTGTTTCAGGGTGTGTGCTTTTGGGGGGGGGGCGAGAGACTAGGAGCAGCCAGCCTGGAAAACCAGCTTCACAGGGACTCCAGGAATTCTAAATCAGAGTCGCCAGTTATGGGGGACATCAGGAATTAGGCAGAAAGGAGCAGAATGAGACACAAGACAGAAGAAGTAAAAAATAAAATGAGATCACACATGGGTGAAGGGGAACAGGGGGTATAGGGGAATTTGAAGCATTATTTATAATCTAAAAGCTTTAATATAAAATTTCTAACTGTGTTGTATTTGTATACAGCAAAGGGAAGTTTAGAGTAATTAGGTATATTTTAATTTCGTTAATTGGGATGCAGGTGGCACTGTGGGTTAAACCACAGAGCCTAGGGCTTGCTGATCAGAAGGTCGGCGGTTCGAATCCCCGCGATGACGGGGTGAGCTCCCGTTGCTCGGTCCCTGCTCCTGCCAACCTAGCAGTTCAAAAGCACCTCAATGTGCAAGCAGATAAATAGGTAACGCTCCGGCGGGAAGAGAAATGGTGTTTCCGTGCACTGCTCTGGTTCGCCAGAAGCGGCTTAGTCCTGCTGGCCACATGACCCGGAAGCTGTACGCCGGCTCCCTCAGCCAGTAAAGCGAGATGAGCGCCGCAACCCCAGAGTCGGCCACGACTGGACCTAATGGTCAGGGGTCCCTTTACCTTTAATTTAGTTAATTAATTAATTAATTATGTAATAGGTTTATATTAGAAAATGAATATGGATGTTGAATTTGATGTTTGTAATTTTTCATTTTTGGAAATAAAAAAATAAATAATAATAATAATAAAAGACTGCCGTCTTGTGTGGCAGAAGGGGGCAGGGTGGGGTGTTCTCCGCCCCAGAAGCGTACCTTTCTGGATGTTGTAGTCGGAGAGCGTGCGGCCGTCTTCCAGCTGCTTCCCCGCGAAGATCAGACGCTGCTGATCGGGAGGGATACCTGCAAAAGGAGTCTGTATGAAAACCCTGCCGCAGGAACGCAGGAGAGCCCTATGCAGAGTCAGACCCAGCAGCCCAGTATTGGCTACACTGGCTGGCAGAGGCTCTCTGAGGTTTCAGGCTCTTCCTCTATATCAACAAAGCGAGATTGTAGTCCTCATGGTTCTGAAGAAGCAATACAGTACAGTGGTACTTCGGGTTAAGTACTTAATTAAAGCAAAGACTATGGGATAGTGCACACAGTGACTTGCGATCTCGATCACGCGCAGTCTGTAGTCCGCTGGCAGTAGGAGTACAATATGGGCATGTCTTTAAGTTAACACCTTACATTAAAAACCTGACAGTACCAAACTATCGAAGGCTTTTCACCAAAGCCAGACTAAACGTTTTTCTCCAGTGTTGAGAGGAGTTCCCTACCAGGACAGACTTTGCTCGTGTGCTCAAGACATCGATTCCATAAAACATATTTTGCTGCACTGTGCGAAATACGAGCAAGCCAGGGCTGAACTGATACTCCCCTTGCTGGTACCTTTCCCGGGAAAATCAGAGGCTCACTATGTCAGGTTCCTATTGGAAGACCGGACAAACGCTAGAACATTAGCAGTGGCAAAGTTTTTATCGGTGGTTGCAAGAACCAATGATCCCTATATTCTGAACAAAATGCTTGTTTAACCTGGAGGTAGGCTGTCTGAATTGTGCATTGCTTTGTAACGATTTGTTGGGTCTCTGGACCGTAATAAAGGTTGATTGACTTAATTCGTTCCGGGGGTCCGTTCTTAACCTGAAACTGTTCTTAACCTGAAGCACCACTTTAGCTAACGGGGCCTCCCGCTGCCGCCATGCGATTTCAGTTCTCATCCTGAAGCAAAGTTCTTAACCCGAGGTACTATTTCTGGGTTAGCGGAGTCTGTAACCCGAGGTAGCACTGTACAGGAATCTGCCTTGTTCTAAGCTAGGACGTTGGTCAAACTAGCTTGCTACTGTCTGCCTTGACTAGCAGAAGCTCTCGAGTTTTTCAGAAGCCGTTGGGGAGGTCGAAACGGGGACATTCTGCATGCAGAGCAGGTGTCCTGCTACCCCCAACAGAGTCAACCATTCTCACCTTCCTTATCCTGGATTTTCGCCTTGACATTCTCGATAGTGTCACTGGGCTCCACTTCAAGGGTGATGGTCTTGCCCGTCAGGGTCTTCACAAAAATCTGCATCCTGGCAGTTGAGCGTCACCTGAAAGGGGGGGGGGGGAGAGATGAAGCGGTTAAACCAAATCAATATCAGGATCGCCGCTTCACAGATGTGGAAGCAGAGAGGTGCTTCCTTAAACCCTCCTGGTAAATTCAGAGGCACACGAATCTCACCGCTTAAGATGGGAACCTATATATTAAAATCCTGCATTGAATATTAACCATGTTATGCCCCCTGCCAAATAATGACACAATAATGGTTGTCAGCAACATTGGGGGGGGGTAAAGAAAATCAAACTGCTTTAAAGGCTGAGATCCCCTGCTTGCTTACCTGGGAGTAAGCCCCCACTGAACAAACGAAATCCATTACCTTTATAAGATTTAACCACCAGCCCTTCAAACCATTTGAGTCCCAGGGCAACGGTTCAGATGGCAATGTATAAAAAGCACAGCGCAAGCACATTAGGTTATATCTGTGTCCCCCAAAAATTGGGTGGTTGTTTTTTTTTGTGTGTGTGTGTAGACACACGGGTGGGTGGATATAAAACAAATGTAGGACATGATGTAATTTACAGACATGAATAAAATGAAGCAGAATGCAGAAAAGCAGCTGTATCAAGTCTTTCTCGATACTGCGTGTGTATCGTGTGAAGAGGCGAAACGTAAGGTGTGTATATGTAAACGAACAACAAACATACATACATATACATACCTTTTCCGTTTTGGGGTTTTATGTCATATTCATTATATATACACACACACACACATATATATATATACCCAGAGACCAACAAGGTTATAGATAGATGATAGATAATAAAACGCAGAATTAGAAATGTAACATAAGTTATGACTATAACATAAAACCCAGAAACAGAAAAGGTTATATATGTAGATAGATATACACACAGAATTACAAATATAACGTAAAACCCAGAAACATATGTTATATATAAAAAACACAGAAATATAAATATAACAAATTATGAATATAAAACCCAGAAACTGACAATATCAATATACACACACACACACACAAATATACATATATAGTATAGTATATCCTTGTCTGTTTCTGGGTTTTATGTCCTATTCATAATTTATGTTATATTTTCTCTCTCTCTCTTCATTTCTCTATAGAATAAAACTAATAATAATAATAATAATAAATTTATATTTATACCCTGCCTTCCCCAGCCAAGACCGGGCTCAGGGCGGCTAGACCTTATAAATGTAGCCCTCTAAGCGGGGGAGAGAAATGAGATTTCTCTTTAAAAGGCACAGGCCGTTTAAAGAGGCCGCCCGACTCGCGAGGAGACAAGAATTCAAAAGTAAATTATATATATATATATATATATATATATATACACACACACACACATATTAAAAGTAAATGATAATTAAGAAAAAGTAAATGATATATATATATATATATATACACATATCAAAAGTAAATAATTAAGAAAAAGTAAATGATATATATATATTTTTAAAAAGCAAATGATAATATTTTTAGGGAAAAAAAGTATTTTTTAAAAAAAGTAAATTACAATTAAATAGACAAAAGGACCAAAACGTCTCCCTCCTCCCCCTCCCCCTCCCGAAATGAAAGGGACCCAGGCGTCCGAGGCGAGGCCACCGACCTCCACGCGGCCCTCCTGCTTCACCTCCTGCCTCGCCGAACGGAAAGAGAGAGAGGAAGAGCCCAGGCCGGAAGCGGAAGCCGAGCTCCCACGGGCCACTTCCGGCGCCGCCGCCTCTTCCTCCTCCTTCTGCGCCTCCTCCCTCTCTCTCTGTCGCTAAGCCACGCCCACCTCCGGCCTGGCGTCACAGACGTCGCCCCGCCCACGGATCCAAGCGACGCCGCGCGCAGCACGCACGCGCACGCACCTCCCTCGCTCAACTGGGACCGCAGAGCTATGAAAAGTCAAGAGCGGAGGTATGGTGGGAAGTTTCCGGGTTCAACATGCATCTTTATATATATTTTTTTCCCTTAAAACGCCCCTCCCCCAAAGCAGCACGCATTTAATTGCTATTTTTAATTTAATTTTTGTTAATTGCATTTAGATACAGCCCTATACCCGCGATTCCTCCTCCTCTTCTTCTTCTTCTTCCTATTAATATTATTATTAGCTGTTATATACTGCCCTATACCCGCAGTTCACATTATTATTATTATTATTATTATTATTATTATTATTATTATTATTATTATTTGCATGTATATACCTCCCTATACCCGCAGTCCACATTATTATTATTATTATTATTATTTGCATTTACATACTGCCCTATACCCGCAGTATATTTTTAATTTAATTTTTATTAATTGCATTTAGATACCGCCCTATATCCGCGATTCCTCCTCCTCCTCTTCCTATTATTATTATTAGCTGTTACATACTGCCCTATACCCACAGTTCACATTATTATTATTATTACTGTTATTAATTTGCATTTATATACTGCCCTTGTTACCGGAAAAATCTGAGGGCTCCCTTGGACAAAAAGTAAAGACACCAACCAGGATAAATTGGAGCAAAACAGCAGCCTGTAGGCTTGGCCTTTATTGAACTGTTGCAACAGGGTGCTCCCCTCACTTGCAAGAGAGAGGAAAGACCCCGAAAAATAGTGTGCAAGGTCTTATAAAAACTTTTTGAAATTCCCCTCCTCTAGGTCAAGCCCACCCCCAGAAACATCATGCATACATTTCAGAAAGGAGGGGTTGAGGGAGGAGTTGGTGGTAACCTGAGTGTCTTGTCACCTGGCTAGTTCCTCCTTTCCCCCCTCCCCATGAGTCACTTCCAGGAGACAAAGGGGAGTTTGCAGTTTCCTGCCCCCAGAGGGAAGATCTGATCATTGTCCTTTGTTTCAGTCCATGCTGAATCCACTCCCATATGCAAGTTCTTTGTGATCTTGATTGTCTTCTGTCTGGGATCATCAGGGTTGGCGTAGCAACTGGGCAGGGCTCCTGTGGATGTGCTGAGACGGTGAAGGGATTATGGCTGACCAGGACCAAGGCACCCCCCTTTGATAGTTCTTGTCATATGGAGTAAAATAAAATGGAACAGTGCAAATCCGATGTATGGTTGATTTTCTATGAATTTATAACAGAAATGTGGCGTATGTAGTGTGTGAGTGTGTGTGTGTGTGAAGTTTGTACAAACAGAATGATTGGGGTGGGGGGTTCCTGCTACACCCTATACCCGCGATTCTTCTTCTTCTTAGCATTTATATACTGCCTTATACCCGCAACATAACGACACAAAAAACAGTGACAATTTGTTGTGGACGAAGGACAGCTGGACATATAAGGAGCTTAGGACCTCATTAAACCTAAACCCGGTGCCGTTATCACCCATCTCCTCGGATCATAGAGGTGTAGAGGATGGGACCCCCAAGGGGCATCCATCCTGACCCCCTGCAATGCAATATTCCCCCCCCACGCCATCTGGGACTTGAACCCGCAACCCTGAGATTCAGAGTCCCAGGCTCTGCCGACTGAGCTACCCATGTTGGAGGACGAAGACAGGAGTTTGGGGTTTCAGTGCGCAGGGAGGCGATTACGTTTATGTTGTTGTGGTTGAGTCGTTTAGTCGTGTCCGCCTCTTCATGACCCCCTGGACCAGAGCACGCCAGGCCCTCCTGTCTTCCACTGCCTCCTGCAGTTTGGTCAAACTCATGCTGGTAGCTTCGAGAACACTGTCCCACCATCCCGTCCTCCGTCGTCCCCTTCTCCTTGTGCCCTCCATCTTTCCCAACATCAGGGTCTTTTCCAGGGAGTCTTCTCTTCTTCTGAGGTGGCCAAAGTCTTGGAGCCTCAGCTTCAGGATCTGTCCTTCCAGTGAGCACTCAGGGCTGATTTCCTTCCGAATGGAGAGGTTGGATCTTCTTGCAGTCCATGGGACTCTCAAGAGTCTCCTCCAGCACCAGAATTCAAAAGCATCCATTCTTCGGCGATCAGCCTTCTTGATGGTCCAGCTCTCACTTCCATACATCACTCCTGGGAAAAACCAGAGCTTTAACCATACGGACCTTTGTTGGCAAGGTGATGTCTCCACTTTTTAATACGCTGTCTAGGTTTGTCATTGCTTTTCTCCCAAGAAGCAGGCTTCTTTTAATTTCGTGGCCGCTGTCACCATCTGCAGTGATCATGGAGCCCAAGAAAGTAAAATCTCTCACTGCCTCCATTTCTTCCCCTTCTATTTGCCAGGAGGTGATGGGACCAGTGGCCATGATCTTCGTTTTTTTGATGTTGAGCTTCGGACCGTATTTTGCGCTCTCCTCTTTCACCCTCATTAAAAGGCTCTTTAATTCCTCCTCACTTTCTGCCATCAAGGTTGTGTCATCTGCATATCTGAGATTACATTTATACAGCTGCCCAAATACCGGGTGCTCTGGAAAGCCATCGGCGATCTTAACATGCCCAGAGGCCCACTTGTCATCCCGTGCCCTTAAACACCTAAGAAACCCTCTCACAGAAAAACTTTGAAACGTTGTCTCTCGAGACAGATGGATGCCAAGAACAAAATAGCTGCATTTCTATAAACAGTCAGTGCCTTCTCATTTTAAAAAAAACCTTTGGAACTCCCTACCTATTGATGCCAGCCTTTGCAGTGTTCTTTTTGGCACCCGTTAACATTTTTTTTGGAGAAGCCTGCCCACATGTTTACAAAGCTGGTGAGAGTTTCTGTTTTTAGTCTCTTATTGCAACTTTTTTTGAAAGTCTTTGATTGTTGCTGCTGATGTTTCAAATTGATGGTTTTAATGTTTCCTTGAGGTTTTCCTTGTTTGCAATCAAGTGGTGTGTAAGTTTTGTGATACAAATGAACGGGCCCAAAACTGGAAATCATAGTCGTATCGTTTCCAGCAAACAGATTAGACCCGGGGTCAGCAAACTTTTTCAGCCAGGGGCCGGTCCACCGTCCCTCAGACCTTGTGGGGGGCCAGACTATATTTGGGGGGGGGCTATGCCCCACAAATAACCCAGAGATGCATTTTAAATAAAAGCACACATTCTACTCATATAAAAACACGGCTGATTACAGAATCTATCTATCTTTATTTTTCTTTCTTTCCTTCCTTCCTTTTCTTTCTCTCCTTCCTTCTTTCCTTTTCTTACCTTCCTTCCTTCCTTCCTCTTTCTTTCTTTCTTTCTTTCTTTCTTTCTTTCCTTCCTTCCTTCCTTCCCTCCCTCCTTTCCTTCTTTTCTTTTCTTTTCTTTTCTTACTTTCCTTCCTTCCTTCTTACTTACTTAACCTTCCTACTTTCCTTCCTTCCTTTTTTTTCTTCCTTCCTTCCTTCCTTCCTTCCTTCCTTCCTTCTCTTTCTTCACCTTCCTTCCTTCCTTCATTTTCTTTCTTTCTTTCCTTCCTTCCTTCCTTCCCTCCTTCCTTCTTCACCCCCCCCCCAAATTACAGGTGAGTGGATCAGATGGAGCCTACGGGCTCTAGCCAACGCTAGCTTCTCCTCAGAGGAATCCCACTGAAGCTAATGGCTAGGACTCACTCAGCTCCATCCATGTCAATGTCTCTGGAGCAGAATTTAGCTGGATACATTCCTAAAACAGTGAGCCAGCCTGCTTTCCTGCCAGCCTAAACTTTGGAACTACCTGCCACTGGATATCAGGCAGGCGTCCTCAGAGTCCTCTTTTCGGCACCTGTCAAAAAAACGCACGTTTTTGTTTAGACGTGCTTGTCCATCTTATAAATACGTTTAGAAAGTTGCTATGGGTTTTAATCTGTCGTTCGCCGGCTGCTATTTTAACTTAGAGGAAAGGCTGGTTATAAATGAGATTGTGTTGCAAACCACCCGGTGATCTCCGCAGGAAGGACTGTGGATAAATTTAATTTCAACCCATCATTAATAAACATCTGACAGGTAAAAGAAGCATGTAAAGAGATCGGGACACAAAGGTATTTTTTGTTCTTGTTTTTATAGAAAATAGGCTTTTTAAAAAAATGGAGAAAGAGAACAAGAAACGACATCTTTTTTAAAAACAACAACAACACCCAGCTTATGAGGCACTCGGTGTGACCATAGTGGTGATTTTAAATTAGAGAGAGATATATAAGTATATATATTTTTAAAGTCTAAAAACTGGTAATTTGTGTGGGTGAGTTCCCGCCCCAAAGTGTGCCTATTGGCTTGATCGCTGTGATGTCACGGAATGTTTGTGGGAAGAGTCAGCGACGGGATGTTAACAAACGGCGCAGCTTCGGGAGTTGGGGCAGGGCCTGAATTTTCAGCACAGAGAAAAACCTCCCGCAGGATTTTAGGGCAGGGATAGGGTGTCGCCGAGAGGCAAGCAGAGAGCAGAGAACCCCATACGGATCTGAGCTAAGCTGCTAGACCTCAAGAATTGCAGTCCTGGCTTCCCCCTCGCTCTCACAATGTGGAGTAGATCTCCCTCCGCACTATTGGAGGAGAATTCTGCAGAGTGGGGGGTGCCCAAAAGAAGGAGGAGGAAAAACTGGGGCAGATATGCTTAGGTTACATCAGCCGAGATATCTATCTATCTGTCTATATATATATATATATAAATAAGGCTGTCGTCGTCTTTTGGTCTTAATAAATATCAGATATATACGGTCTGTACATCGTTAACAGATAATGCCCCAGGCGTGTCGTCGGGAGTCAGATAGATCACAACGGCAGGTTCAGATGTAGTTTTCCTCCGCTTCATCTGTGTCCAGCGGGTATCGGTTCGGGGCTACGGGAGAAATCAAAAGAGGAGAGGGCAAAATTCAGGATTTGCACAGAACGGCACCGTCAGCGTGGGCGACGGATGCAGAAGTCAGGCCTCTCTGCCCGCAAAGAACTTACAATCTGGAGGCATATTTCCTTCAACACCCAACAGAATTATGGGATCTGTAGTTTGTCCCTCCCACAGCTACAATTCCCAGATGGGGGAATTGCTGATGGGGGTCTAAAGGATAGCAGAGCAAGACAGCTTGGTGGCCAGAAAGAGGCGGACAAGGCTATCCAACCGCCTTAGGGACTCCGGATCTGTGTAGGTTTACTCCCGAGTTTTTTATTCTCCCAAAAATATCCCACAAACAGGACCGGATTTAGGTCTGATGAGGCCCTAAGCCAGGCATAAGCAAACTCCATCCCTCCTGATGTTTGGGACTACAATTCCCATCATCCCTGACCACCGGTCCTGTTACCTTTGAAGGTGACCCGGAAACTACAACTAATCCAAAATGCGGCAGCTAGACTGGTGACTGGGAGCGGCCGCCGAGACCACATAACCTACACTGGCTCCCAGGACGTTTCCGAGCACAATTCAGAGTGTTGGTGCTGACCTTGAAAGCCCTAAACAGCCCAGTATCCCTGAAGGAGCGTCTCCACCCCCATCGTTCTGCCCGGACGCTGAGGTCCAGCTCCGAGGGCCTTCTGGTGGTTCCCTCCCTGCAAGAAGCCAAGTTACAGGGAACCAGGCAGAGGGCCTTCTCGGTGGTGGCGCCCGCCCTGTGGAACGCCCTCCCACCAAATGTCAAAGAGAAAAATAAACAATAAATTATTACTATTATTATTATTATTATTATTATTATTATTATTATTATTATTATCCTGCAGGGGAAACCCCTAACTCGCCGAGGTGTGAGACCCTAGGCACACTGGGGCTGGAGCCCTGCCAAACAGAGTCTCGGGTCCTGACCCCAGGGGAAAACCTACCTGCGCAGCTTCCATAATGTCGGACGCCAATCGATCTCCCCAGGTAGCAAGTGGCTCTCCGGAGGTGGCAAGTGGAGGGGTACGTGATGTTGTTGTTCCCGCAGATCGCGTGGTCAATGTCGGTGGGGTCCGGGCAAGGGGCGGCCCGGCACATGACACAGTGGGCACTGGCGGTCTGGTCCACGACACACGTGTGGGTCCCAGGACACACGACTGTGGAGCACGATTCTGCACAAGGGGACACACACACACATATCAGAGAAATAATAATAATAATAATAATGATTTATTATTTATACACCACCCATCTGGCTGGGCTTCCCCAGCCACTCTGGGCGGCTTCCAACAAAATATTAAAATACAATAACGCATCAAACGTTAAAAGCTTCCCTAAACAGGGCTGCCTTCAGATGTCTTCTAAAAGTCTGGTAGTTGTTGTTCTCTTTGACATCTGGTGGGAGGGCGTTCCACAGGGCGGGTGCCACTACCAAGAAGGCCCTCTGCCTGGTTCCCTGTAACTTGGCTTCTCCAGGGAGGGAACTGCCAGAAGGCCCTCGGTGCTGGACCTCAGTGTCCGGGCAGAACGATGGGGGCGGAGACGCTCCTTCAGGAATACTGGGCCATTTAGTTCTTTCAAGGTCAGCACCAACACTTTGAATTGTGCTCGGAAACATCCTGGGAGCCAATGCAGATCTCTCAGGACCGGTGTTATGTGCTCTCTGCGGCTGCTCCCAGTCCCCAGTCTGGCTGCTGCATTCTGGATTAGTTGCAGTTTCCAGGTCACCTTCAAAGGCAGCCCCACATAGAGCGCATTGCAGTAGTCCAAGGATCAAGATCAGCTGATCTTTGGGCAAGCTGTCGCCGCTTTCTGTCATGAAATTCTACTCAATACAGTAGTACCTTGGTTCTCAAACTTAATCCGTTCCAGAAGTCTGTTCCGAAACCAAAGCGTTCCAAAACCAAGGTGCGTTGCTTTCCCATAGAAAGGAATGCAGAACGGATTAATCCATCCCAGGCTTTTAAACGAACGCCGCAAACCCAGAAGTGAGTGTTCCGGTTTGAGGACGTTTTTCGGAAGCCGAACATCCAACTTGCCTTCCGATTGAACGCTGGAAGCTCCCGCAGCCGACCGTAAGCCGTGCCTCAGTTTTCGAACATTTTCAGACGTCGAACGGACTCCCAGAACGGATTACATTTGAGAACCAAGGTACGACTGCGTTGGCGCATGCCACGGTTTGTCCGATAACCTGCCGGACCATTTGCAGTTGGGTTTAACAAACCATAGTTTCTTGAGCGCTTGTGTTTTTTGTTATTCAAACTTTGGAAGATGCCGGTGGTGGTTTGGAGCGGGGAGACCAGCTTACTTTTGCACCGGCCTTGGTACATGACTTCCAGGTCGGGTTGTCCTCTGCATTTTGCCGTCAGAAGCTCGCATTCGTCTTGGTAGGTGAAGCCATCGGATCCGCACACCTGAAGTTTCCGGGAGAGGTTGGAGCAATCTGGGGCGCAGCTGCAGTGCGGGCGTCCATATTTCATTTTGCAGACTTTTCCCGGACCGCAGTCCACTCCTTCGCAGCTCTCTGAGGAAGGAGGAATTGAGAGGTGGTTGTTGTTGTTATTATTATTATTATTATTATTATTATTATTATTATTATTATTATTATTCATCTGAAGCACGCACAGCACCTAAATTAAAATCCACAGCAAGTGGAAGGAAATGGAGAGAAGCAAAACTGTACCCTCCAACATTTCTCCGATGACAATAGGGGTGGCCCGTTCCATCACGATAATTTTACTATTGATACCCGACACATCTTACTGGGTTGCCCCAGCCACTCTGGGTAGCTTCCAACATATATAAAAAACGTAACAAAACATTAAACATTTTTTAAAAATACCTTCCCTATACAGGATTGCCTTCAGACGGCTCGGGGGTCAGATAACTCCATCCCCTCCAACGTTTCTCCCCTGAAAATAGGGACGTCCTATTCCATCCCCTCCAACATTTCTCCCCTGAAAATAGGGACGTCCTATTCCATCCCCTCCAAAGTTTCTCCCGTGAAAATAGGGACGTCCTATTCCATCCCCTCCAACGTTTCTCCCCTGAAAATAGGGACGTCCTATTCCATCCCCTCCAACGTTTCACCCCTGAAAATAGGGACGTCCTATTCCGTCCCCTCCAACGTTTCTCCCCTGAAAATAGGGACGTCCTATTCCATCCCCTCCAACGTTTCTCCCCTGAAAATAGGGACGTCCTATTCCATCCCCTCCAACGTTTCTCCCTTGAAAACAGGGACGTCCTATTCCATCCCCTCCAACGTTTCTCCCCTGAAAATAGGGACGTCCTATTCCATCCCCTCCAATGTTTCTCCCCTGAAAATAGGGACATCCTATTCCATCCCCTCCAACATTTCTCCCCTGAAAATAGGGACGTCCTATTCCATCCCCTCCAACATTTCTCCCCTGAAAATAGGGACGTCCTATTCCATCCCCTCCAACGTTTCTCCCCTGAAAATAGGGACGTCCTATTCCATCCCCTCCAATGTTTCTCCCCTGAAAATAGGGACATCCTATTCCATCCCCTCCAACATTTCTCCCCTGAAAATAGGGACGTCCTATTCCATCCCCTCCAATGTTTCTCTCCTGAAAACAGGGACGTCCTATTCCATCCCCTCCAACGTTTCTCCCCTGAAAATAGGGACGTCCTATTCCGTCCCCTCCAAAGTTTCTCCCGTGAAAATAGGGACGTCCTAAGGAAAAGCAGGATGTTCCGGGGTCAGATCAGAAACCGGGACAGCTTCTCTGAATCGGGGACTGTCCGTGGAAAATAGGGACACTTAGAGGGTCTGGTATTTAAGCAGAGGTCAGATGGCCAAGAGCCCGGGATTTTCCCGCTGTGATTCCTGCATTGCATTGGTTTGATGACCCAAGGATTCCCTAAAATTCCACGCTTCTCTTAAAAACGACGCAAGATTGCAGTCCTCATGACACCCCTGGGACAAGTTGGAGGGTCTGCAAAACTGGGGTTTGCAACGATGTGCCCGAAAACTTGGGTTTTGCAGGAGAGGGGAGTTTTTCCCCCAAGACTTTCCACGGAGAGCTTTTTCTCGCACAATAGACGCCCCTGTTCCTTCGCCGGCTTCCGTGACATGAAAACAACAAGTCAGAGAGAGGGAAGGATCTGTCTGGGGGAGGCAGGGAGAGTCTGTTGGGAAGGAGGGAGAGTCTCAGGAGACAGACGGGTGCATTATGTTGGAGGGTCACCCCGGGGCAAAACAAAAAACGTCTGGCGGAGATGGAAGAGGGGCACAGTCGTCCCCCTCTTGGAGACGTGGGTGGGCTCTCTCTGGCTGTCTGGGAGAATGTCACCCCCCCAAGGCAAGTCTGGGGGTGGGGAAAAGCAGCACCCGTTTTCCCGGCAGGGTCGTGCCCCGCAAGGAGGGCGCAAAGAACCAAATCTAGGGTTGCCGTATTTCAAACAGTGAAAATCCGGACACAAAAGTTATTGAGATTGGTTGTTTTTTTCAGGGTGGGGTTTTTCCCCTCCTGACAGCTCAGAGCAGGAGCTTCTTAATTTCAGGGTTGTGGGTTCGAGTGCCGTGGCGGGCAAAAGATTCCTGCATATTTCAAACATTGAAAATCTGTTGAGCTTTTTTGTGCAAATTCCAGGGGGCAGGGAATAATTTCTGAACTATTGTTAAGGAACACCTGAGATTCTTAAAGCCTAAATCTAAAGTTGCCTGATTTATTTCATTGTGGTTATCCAGTCTTTTCCTTTAATTTAGTCTTTTATATACTGTAAGTGTGTTTGGATTGTCAACGTATTTTGTACCATTTCGTGATTTTTCCTGTTTTAACTTATGCCAATGAAGGCTAGTTATGAAAAAGAGTTCAGGAAGATCGCCAAAAGCGACACTGGGTTGACACTGCTTCCGATATTCCGGATATATGTCCAGGAAATTCCGGACGTCACCCTCCCCAAATCTGCCCCAACTTTTTGTTTGTAGCGCTGGGGGGTTAGAGTAGATGATCCCTAGGCAGCCCGTCTACAAAAAGCAGTTTAAGGAAAGTACCATATTTTTTGCTCTATAAGACTCACTTTTTCCCTCCTAAAAAGTAAGGGGAAATGTGTGTGCGTCTTATGGAGCGAATGCAGGCTGCGCAGCTATCCCAGAAGCCAGAACAGCAAGAGGGATTGCTGCTTTCGCTGCGCAGCGATCCCTCTTGCTGTTCTGGCTTCTGAGATTCAGAATATTTTTTTTCTTGTTTTCCTCCTCCAAGAACTAGGTGTGTCTGGTGGTCTGGTGTGTCTTATAGAGCGAAAAATACGGTATTCTCCACCTGCAGCTCCTTCCGCCTGGGGAGCCTGTTTCAGAACGAGGGGCACGTTCTCTTCTTTTGGGGGGGGGCCACATACATAACTCTCCCTAAAACACAACAGCTTGAATGGGTGCGATCTCTGAGCTAGGGAACTGATGGAGAACGTTGCTGTCCCGATATGTCTCCTTGCATTCGTGGTGGCTGCAATCGAGGCTGATAAATTGGAGCGAACGCAGTACTGCCCAACCGGACTTAGGTGGAAACTACACATATAGAGAGAGAGAGACATGAGTGGCGCTGTGGGTTAAACCACAGAGCCTTGGACTTGCCGATCAGAAGGTCGGCGGTTTGAATCCCCGCAATGACGGGGTGAGCTTCTGTTGCTCGGTCCCTGCTCCTGCCAACCTAGCAGTTAGAAAGCACGTCAAAGTGCAAGTAGATCACTAGGTACCACTCCAGCGGGAAGGTGAACGGCGTTTCCGTGCGCTGCTCTGGTTTGCCAGAAGCGGCTTAGTCCTGCTGGCCACATGACCCGGAAGCTGTACGCCGGCTCCCTCGGCCAGTAAAGCGAGAGGAATGCCGCAACCCCAGAGTCGGCCACAACTGGACCTAACGGTCAGGGGTCCCTTTACCTTTACCTTATGCATACACACACACACACACACACACACACCCCGTGAAGATGCTTTTTTTAAAAACAACACCACACATTTCAAAATATATAAATTGAATTGCCATTAGCTTGCCGCCACCACCTAGTGTCAAATTAGTACAATGTGCTTAAAACACACTTAAAAATGACCGCTGCAAAACAGATAAAAAGATTAGCAGGATTTTAAGAGCAAATGGATAGTACGGAGAGTTATAATATGTGGATTATGAAATAATATGCAGTCGAAGATGGGAAGCCGGGAGATTTAGAAAAAATCTCAATAGACGGTTATGCAGCTGGCCTTGTCGTAATTTTTCTGTTTCGTAAAACCAAATGAAAATGATTCTAAAAATGAAAATAAAAGACAGTCGAAACGTTTTGTTTGCGGCTGTAGTCTGCCCTCTGCCAAAGAGGGCCACCTGCCTGCCTTTTTTCCCTATGATCTGGCGCCACCTACTGCTGGCTCCCAGCTTCCACGGCGCCTTCATAGTGGTGGCCCCTTGAATTATTTTTTTTAAAGCCCCTCTACCTTTGCAAGGGTGACAGGTCACGAGCCCCAGGATCCGGAGGAGGCTGATCTTGTTGTCCGGATGCGAGGCGTTCGACCAGGCCATGTCCGTGCTTCCGTTGGCGCAACACTCCTCCCAGCTCACGCCGGTCCGGACGATCATGGTGCATTTTGCCTCGCGCCCTTGCTGCAGCCAGCAGATACCGCCTGTTTGGGGAAAGGGGGCCGTTAGAACGGAATATCGGCTCTTAAGAGATTGGTTAGCTCGCGGAACTCACCACCACATGACTGGCCAGCTTACGAGGCATAGATCAGCACCCTGTCCTCACAGCGGCCGAACGCCCATAAAATAACCTAGGACTCACCATATCTTGATGTTTATATCTATTATTATCAGTGTTTTTTGGGGGGGGGGGACGTAGGGGTACGCGTGCCCCCTAAACATTTTGTGAATCTTTGTACTTTGGTCCATTTATTGTATTTGTTTTCCCCCGATTCGAACTATAAAATGGTGGTTTTCTTGAATCAAAATGAGAGTACCTCTAAACATTTTTTAAGAAAAAAAGCACTGACTATTATTATTATTATTAGAATTTATATACCACCCTATACCCAAGGGTCTCAGGGCGGTTCACAGAATAAAATCAAGATATAAAACCACAAAGTACCCAATACACAAAGTACCTAATACCTCTTTCTTTTTTCCTTTCTCCTGCGATGAGGCTGCATTTTAATGTTTAAATGTTGTATTTAACCTTGTTTTTTAAGTTGTATTTCAATCAACTTGTTTTTATTATTGGTCGTTAGCCGCCCTGAGCCCGGCCTTGGCTGGGGAGGGTGGGGTATACATAAAATGTATTTTTCTTTTTCTTTTTATTAAAATAAAAACCACAACTCAATAGCCTCCCCCCCAACTGGAAAAAAAACACATTTTAAAAGGGCATAGGAGATCTAGAGCAAAGGTAGACTGTGCTAGGCTACAGAAGTTCTACTTTCACGGCCTTGACTATTGGGAGACTTTGCATAAGGACATTTTGTGGTTTCCCAGCAATCGGCAGGATTCGCCCATCCGTGCCTATTATTCCCGGTGGCTAGTTTTCTGTGGAGCTTCCATTCTCAGGAGCAGTCTATCACCAAATACCCTAAGTGCTTAGGGTTCCTATTTTGCATGCAGAACATCTCCACTATCTCCAGGCAGGGAATACTGCCGTATTCAATACAATACAAGTCCTAGGTGGATCAGCGCCGCTTCCCGCGGCCCTTTTAAAAACCAGCCTTTTATTTCACGGCAATGAGGGCCAGAAACTTGGTTAGGCGTTTAGGGCAGAAGAGCTAGCCAGGAAGCGAAATCTTAAGTGTATTTCTGCACAGAACAAATGATTTCTAAAAAAGATTTACTGGCTATTTGTAGATATTCAATGCTAGCAAAAAAAATTAAAGCTGATATGATATAAAATATGGGTAGGAAAACTTAAGGCCCAGGGGCCAGATCCGGCCCAATCGCTTTCTCCATCCGGCCCGCGGACGGTCCGGGAATCTGCATGTTTTTACATGAGTAGAATGTGTCCTTTTATTTAAAATGCATCTCTGGGTTATTTGTGGGGCATAGGAATTCGTTCATTTCCCCTTCAAAATATAGTCCGGCCCCCCACAAGGTCCGAGGGACAGTGGACCGGCCCCCTGCTGAAAAGGTTTGCTGACCCCTGATATAAAACAATAAATTAGACTCTGAACCTCAAGGTCTTGGGTTCAAGTTCCGACTTGGGCGGACATTGCAGGGGGGTGGGTGACCCTGCCGGGACCTCGCTCGCCGCAGGCCTTCAAAACAAGCTGGCGAGGGCTGACCCCCTCATTCTTGCCCCCCACCCACAACAAGCCTGATCTCTTCCTCACCCCCCCCCAAAAAAAACCCCTGGACAGACAAACTGTGCTTTGTTTGACTCTTGGAGTGAAAGATCAGGCCTGAGCGTGTGAGGTCTGTCTGGGACTTCTGATTTGCCCCCCCCCCCCAGTGCTCATGGCATCCTCAAACCTAACCCCCCCCAAAAAAAAAAGTACTACCCAAGACAGCCCGCGGCAAAGCAGCCAGCCAGCTGGCAGCCGATTCAAAAGGCTGTTTGTTCCTTAATCTGGTGAACGAATCGTTCATTTTTTTGGAGAGCAAAGCCCCCGGGGCCATTCCTGTCTGGGGTGCCCCAGACGCTCCCACGTTTCAGGAGGGAGAGGGTGGGGGGAACCTTCCCCATCCCACCCCCAAAGCTCCTCGATTCAGGAGAGGTGCACTTTCTCAGTCTTATAAGAAAAAACTGCTCTTTTTTCCCTTATGGGGTATCCAAGATCCTGTACAGAGTCCTTATGTAGGTTCTGTTGCAGGAATTTATGTATAGGTTTTTTGGGGGGGTTGCCCCTCCAGCAGATATCATGCACATGCTGCCCACTACCAAAACCAGCACAATCACTTTTGTGACTTTTGCGATTTGTCCCCACAAAATAGTTCACCGCAGTTTCTTCCTGTCTATTCAAAGGGCCTTTGCTGCACGATACCAAATGTAAGAATTCACTGATAGATGTATCTATGTACTGCTCACTGGGAAAACTTCAGAAATTCATATAGACAGGTGAGCTCAGCTCCTCAGCAGCCCCTCTGCCTGAGTGATAATCCCTGGCCTCCTGATACCTGAGTGCCAGACAGGTAGCCATTCCAGAAATAACAAACCCAGATGAAGACAAAAGGGTGTGATGAACTTGGCTGGGAAACAGGGAAATGTAAAGATCTTTTTTGTTCCACTTTATGGGTGTTTGGTGGAGGGCAAGGAGAACCATGGGGCAGGGTCCAGGATGCTCAGATTACGGCCACCAGACCTCCCCTTTCGTGATGTAACCGTGATGTAGTTGGGGGGCTGTAACATGGGGATTAGCAGCTAATAAAAGTTTGGGTTCTCTTTTGTTTGGGGCTTCCATCTTGTTCCACCTGGTGGCAGGTGGGAGTCCTGTCGCGACAGTCTTCAATCAAGACCAAGCCTACTGGCTGCTGTTTTGCTCTGGTATTCCTAGCTGGTGTTCTTGTTTTTTGCCCAAGGGAGCCCTCAGAGTTCTCCGTTAACAGTTCCCTATCAGTAGGAGAAAATAACAGGCCAATGTTATAAGAAAAAACTGCTCCTTTTTCCCTTATGGGGTATCCAAGAGCCCATATAGAGTCCTTAAGTAGGTTCTCCATCGGTCAGAGAAAATAACAGAGGCCAACCAGAAAATATTGAGAAGCAAAGCAGCTAGTGAGCCTGATCTTTCTTAATCTGTTGCAACAGGGTCCTCCGCTCACCCCACGCAGGGAGGGGGGAGAGGAACCCAGAACACTGGTGTTCAAGCTCTTATATAGACTTTTGAAATTACCTCCCCTGTAGCTCAAGATAAAGGTAAAGGGACCCGGCTCTGGGGTTGCGGCGCTCATCTCGCTTTACTGGCCGAGGGAGCCGGCGTACAGCTTCCGGGTCATGTGGCCAGCAGGACTAAGCCGCTTCTGGCGAACCAGAGCAGCACACGGAAACGCCGTTTACCTTCCCACCAGAGTGGTACCTATTTATCTACTTGCACTTTGACGTGCTTTCGAACTGCTAGGTTGGCAGAAGCAGGGACCGAGCAACAGGAGCTCACCCCGTCGTGGGGATTCGAACCGCCGACCTTCTGATCGGCAAGGCTCTGTGGTTTAACCCACAGTGCCACCCACTCAAGACCACCCCCCAAACATCATACATATGTGATAGGAATTTTATGGTCTTAGATATATGGCAATGTTCATAACCACACGTACATAGATCAGCACAGGAAAGCCAACGTGGAACCATTTTGATTCCTAAACTGAGCAAATGTTTCTCTGCATGGTCAAAATGGAAAAGCCTCCCCATTGTCTCTTCCTTCACAAATCCTGTCTTAATCTGTGTTTGAATAAGGGTGTGAGCCTTATCATTACAAAAGACTGCCCAGGCTCCCCAAGAAATCCAATCAAGTAACCTGCCAGACAGGAAATAAACAAAGCGACAGGAGAAAACAACATGCAAATGTTCTGTTTTAGACCGCCTTATCTGAGGGGTGGTCTTAGGTTACACCCTTCTGTGATGAATGCATAATGTTTCTGGGGGTGGTCTGGATCTAGAGGATGATTTACAACACATACATCACAGAAAGAGGGGGTCCCCAGCAGAAATTGGAGTGTGTTGCTTCTCTCCTGTCTGCCAGGAGACCTGATCATGCCTTATCAATTGCCTTTTCTGGATAGCCTGGCCATTCCTTGGAGATAACACTTAGTTCCTGAATCTCTTAGGCATATTGATAACTTTGCTCAGCTTAACAGATATTTGCCAGGCTGTATTTGCAAAGGGAGGTGTAAGCCCCTACAGTCCAAAGACCATTGGAAAGCGTTCCCCATTTCCTTCCTCCTTGCAGAGAAATATTTGAGGTCAATTTGGGAGTGTCAAAACGGCTTCAGGATTCCTCTCCTGTACTATTGCAGAACGTGGTTTGTGTACTTATGTATGTGTTTGCCTTGTACGTTTATGAACATTTATTTTATATATATATATAAGACCTTGTTGTTGTTCGAGAACACTGTCCCACCATCTCGTCCTCTGTCGTCCCCTTCTCCTTGTGCCCTCCATCTTTCCCAACATCAGGGTCTTTTCCAGGGAGTCTTCTCTTCTCATGAGGTGGCCAAAGTCTTGGAGCCTCAGCTTCAGGATCTGTCCTTCCAGTGAGCACTCAGGGCTGATTTCCTTCAGAATGGAGAGGTTTGATCTTCTTGCAGTCCATGGGACTCTCAAGAGTCTCCTCCAGCACCAGAATTCAAAAGCATCAATTTTGGCGATCAGCCTTCTTTATGGTCCAGCTCTCACTTCCATACATCACTACTTGGAAAACCAGAGCTTTGACTATACGGACCTTTGTTGGCTAGGTGATGTCTCTACTTTTTAAGATATAAGACCTTATAATTCCTATAACAATCAGCAGCGAGGACACCTTCCCGAACCCTTTGAATTGGAGAGCTGTTTAATTTTGAAGCCGCCGGTCCTCATTGTTTTGCAGATGGCAGAACATGCCTGGCTGGGTCTGCCAACCTGCCAGGGTCTCGGCAGATTCACAGAATCAAAGATTTGGGGCTTTTACACCCAAAGGTCATCCAGCCCAACCCTCTGCAACAACGCGTCCTCCTCCAAGTGTCCCGGTTTTCCCAGGACAGTCCCGGAATTACAGACAGGGTTGGGCTAGCTAGATGACCCCTGGGGGCACATTCCAACTCTACAATTCTGTTGTTTTATGATGCCTTTAAATCTCAAGCAACTGCAGGGCTGTGCCGTGGAGAAGAGTTTGGATTTGATATCCCGCCTTTCACTCCCTTTAAGGAGTCTCAAAGCGGCTCACATTCTCCTTTCCCTTCCTCCCCCACAACAAACACACTGTGAGGTGAGTGGGGCTGAGAGACTTCAGAGAAGTGTGACTGGCCCAAGGTCACCCAGTAGCTGCATGTGGAGGAGCGGGGAAGCAAACCCAGTTCACCAGATTACGAGTCTACCGCTCATAACCAGTACACCACACTGGCTCTCCAGTGTGAGCCAGTGTGAGCAGCAAGCTTGTTTCTTCCTGCTCTGGAGGGCAGGACTCGAACTCGTGGCTCCACGTTACGAAGAGGGAGCTTCTGACTCAACGTCAACATTACTTTCTGACAGCAAGAGCTGTTTGGTGGTGAAATGGGCTCCCTCAGGAGGTGGTTGTGGAAGGTTTTTTTGCAGAGATTATTATTATTATTATTATTATTATTATTATTATTATTATTATTATTACCCTGCCCATCAGACTGGGTTGCCGTCCGCCACGGAGAGGGGTTTCTCAGGTGTTTAAGGCCACGGGATGTAAAGTGAGCCTCTGGGCATGTTAAGATAGCCAGTGGCTTTGCAGAGCACCCAGTATTTGGGCGGCTGTATAACCGCAATCACCTCCCTGCGCCTAACCCCCCCCCAAAAAAAAACCCCTGCCTTCCCCCTCCAACATGGGTAGCTCAGTCGGCAGAGCCTGACACTCTTAATCTCATGGTTGCGGGTTCGAGTCCAACACGGGGCACAAAAAAATTCCTGCATTGCAAGGGTCCAACCCTTTTGATTCTGCGATAGGATTTGACCCGCATCAAATGAGGCTGCATTTTCATATTTTAATGTTGTATTTTAATCTTGCTTTTAAGTTGTATTCATTCAACTTGTTTTTATTATTGCTTGTTAGCCGCCCTGAGCCCGGCCTTGGCTGGGGAGGGCGGGGTATAAATTAAAAAAGGTTATTATTATTATTATTATTATCCGCATTGGGGACTTCTATTTCCCCAGTTCTAGCTCCCTTTAATTCAGGAAAGGGGCAATAGCAGAATGTGCTAGCAATTCAACCGAATGACAGAGGGCCTTCTTGGTGATGGCGCCCGCCCTGTGGAACGCCCTCCCACCAGATGTCAAAGAGAAAAAGAACTACCAGACTTTTAGAAGACACCTGAAGGCAGCCCTGTTTAGGGAAGCTTTTAATGTTTAATAGGTTATTGTGTTTTTGGGTTCTGTTGGAAGCCGCCCAGAGCGGCTGGGGAAACCCAGCCAGATGGGCAGGGTATTAATAATAATAATAATAATAATAATAATAATAATAATAATAATTGTTATTATAGCAGGGATAGCAAGCCCTCTCTTGGCCGCAGGAAACTCTCAACCCCAAAGAGAGCTTTGAAACTCTAGACGTTTTGCTGGGGGTGGAGGGAATAAAATAAAATTAAGCATTTGGCCTGCAGGTCTGTCTGCCTGCCTGTCTGACTTGGCCCCCGCTTACCATCAAAGAGGGATGTCTTGTGCAATTTCACCCGAAGAAGAGAGGTAAAGCCCTGTTGAAAGATTAATTTCCCCACTTCAAAGGAAGCGTCTCCTTTTTCAAAAACCCCACCTGGTTCGGGAGCTCGGATTCCAGTCTCGCCGTGCAAGGGTCCCCCCTCGCCAAACACCGAAGGGAGGCATGTTTTCGCTTAAAACATCCCATAATTTGCAAACGGGGAAATCGGCGCACAGATTCAACTGCTCAGAACCCTCCGATCCATTGTCGGCAACCCTAAATTCCAAATCTATATCCTCCCAGGACTTTGGGCTCCTTCATTTAATTGATTTATTCGATTTGCATATCTCAGGACGGTTTTTTGCAACAGCAAAAATGCAGGAGGCTCCTAATCTCAGGTTTTTGGCTTTGAGCCCAAACATTGGGCAAAAGATTTCTGCATTGCAGAGGGTCAGACTGGATGACCTTTGGGTTCCCTTGCAACTCTCTATGAAAATACGGCTTTTCAAACAGCAGCAGCGGGGTACTGTTGCTGGCTACTACTTTTGTTGGCTAGTACGTTGCGTATCTTTGTGTTTTTATATCGTAAGCCGCCTTGCGGTCCTCGGATGAAGGGCAGTGTAGAAATTTAATATATACATAATTTTTAGAAAATAACATAATATTTTTTCCTCCGCAATGCAATCACAGCCCAAGCATTCCTGACCCCCCCAAAGGAGCCCCCCAAAACCTGCTTTTGCATTAAGTTTCTGCACCTCTTGAATGCAACAAAAACACAAAAAAGTTTACTTTTCCAGCTCTACAACACATCCATTTTGGTGAGAGGCGACCAGAACCGTACGCAGGGTTCCAAGTGCGGTCGCAGAATCACAGAGTTGGAGTCATCTAGTCCCCCCATGCAATGCTGGAATATACAGCTGTGTCGTGCATGGAATTCGAACCCGCAACCTTGGCATTATCGCACCATAGATTTTGCCGTCAATTATCTCAGCGGAGAAAATTCACGCCAAAGGCACCACAAACGCAGCTAGTTTCCTGGACCGTCTTTGTCAAGGGTTCAGATCTGTCTGGCATGTAAAATAATAATAATAGACGCTTTAATGCTCATGCGCAGAAACCCACGCGCATGATCACTAAGGCACTATGGCACACCATCAAAGATAGCTGAGGGCTACGCATTTGCAGCACAAATGTGTGCAAACCGTGACGGTCTCTTCCGATTCTGTTGCTCCTTTCCAAACTTCCCAGCTGTATCGCTTTAGAGAAAACCTTCGGAACTCCCTGCCACATGAGATCGGGCAGGCGCATTCGCCACACTCTTTCTGCCGCCCGCTGAACACATTTTCTGTTTAGACGAGCCGCCCCAGATGTTTAGAAAGTCACTGCAAGTTTCATTCGGTTTTTAGTCTATTTCAGCTTTTCGAAAGTCTAAAATCACTGCCACTTACTTTTCTTATTGATAATTTATTGATTTTTTATTTTACAATCAAGAACTCGGGGGGGGGGCATCATTAAAAACTACCCTTTAATTCCTAACCCCCTCTTGCTTTTAAAACAATTTTAAATGGATGGAGGGCATATTTTATCCTCTCCTTTTCAAACCCTATTAACAGCAACCATACCAGAACTAAAATAAGTTTAACTCCCCCCCCCCCCCGCCGCAACTAAAAACATATCCCTTGACTAATCACCTTAAAAATCATCACAGTCTCCTTCTGCAATCCCCTAAAAGATTGGGCTGGTAATTGATTAATTTTTGTGTGTTTTTGATATTGTAATTTTAGGGAAGCTTTTAATGTTTGGTGCATTACTGTATTTTAATATTTTGTTGGAAGCCGCCCAGAGTGGCTGGGGAAGCCCAGCCAGATGGGCAGGGTATAATTATTATTATTATTATTATTATTATTATTATTATTATTATTATTATATAGCGCAGTATTATACTACTTCTAATAATAATAATAATAATAATAATAATAATAATAATAATAATTCGGCCCAACCACATCCATTCTAGGGAGTCAGAACTGGGTTGGGACTGACTCCCGAAAGTTTTAAAACTAGTTCAGGGATCCTGTTTGAATCCCGCACTCTGCACACGCTCAGACGCCCCCTTTCCCATCCCATCCGACGTTCTAAGCACCGGGGGTCTTGGGGAACACCCGCGTTCCCTTGTCCCCGGGGAGGCCTGGGAAACCACTCCACCTCGGGGTTTCCTTGGGCTCCTAAAACCTGGAACCTGGAAGGAAAAGGAGATTGGGGGTGTTGCTTAAAACCCGGCACCCCATTTCCCCAAAAATGCGCTTACCTGAGAGGGAGCCCCCGCCGGCAGCGCAGAGCGCGCTCAGCAGCAGAAGGCAGAATTTCATGGCGAGGCGCAAAAATCCACACGGGGAAAGGAAAATTAGGAACCTCCAGGAAAGTTTAGATTCTAGTTTCTCCCAAACAGGAGCGAAGTCTCAGCAGAGGGCAGGCACCTAGCTTGGGAATAATCCGGGGTCCTCTTTGGCACTGCCTTCCCGGGAGGGTGTTTCTCCCCCTTTGAAAAGCACCCCCCCTGCCGTCTCCTCTCCCCGCGTCTCTCTCTCTCTCTCTCTCTGTGAAGTGTGTGAGGGTGTCTGTAACAGTCTGAATCATAGCTCCACGGGAGGCGGTGTCGAGGGCAGCCAGTAACGTGTCTGGGGAGTGTATTGCGCCCCAGGCCAGCCTGAATGCGGCCAAATCCGGATCGTTAAGAGAAGCATCAATAACGCGCCCTCCCGGGTCGTGGCGCACGCCTGTGCGCTCCAGTTGCGCGCGATGGGAGCGCAGCTGGCGACGCGCGGCGCTCCTCTTCCCTGTCCCTCCTAAACTTCTGGATTGGGAAGATTAGCATCCTTCACCCCTACCGCCCACCTCCTCATTCCCAAATTTTTCCTTCCTGGAAATGCGTCTCCAAATTCGTCGTCCCCCGCGCACCGCAGAGAATCCTCTCTCTCTGTTTCCCTCTCCCTTTCCAAACGTCTCGTGTCTGGGGTTTTGGGAACGCACCAGAAAACCGCCGCCTCCCAATGGTTTTTGAAACCTTTCCAGCGTGGCGACTCGTGGTGGTTTTGCAATCCGGAAGCTTGGACGGAGTGCGAGGCATGGCTCCAAAGCTCCTTCCACCAACCCAGTCCCTTCCAGAGACTTCCAGGAACTGTAGTTTCGTGGTGATGGGAGTTGTAGCTCCGCACGTGGGGCGAACCACCACAGTCCGCTTTGTGCTTTAAATGGAACGGTGTAAGCGCAGGCTCCGTTTAGGGCAGCCATGTCCAAAGTCCGTTTCGCGAGCCTGCTGGTCAATTTATTTTGGCCCCTGTGGTCGTATATGTCTTGGGGTAAAAAAACCTTTAAAAAAGCTCAGCAACTATGGGATAAAATCCTAAAAAAAGCTAAATCCTAAAAAAGAATCTGTGGCATTGGATAATTTGCAAACTGACCCCTTCCCCAAATGATGTTGTTGTTGTTTAGTCGCGTCCGCCTCTTGGTGACCCCCTGGACCAGAGCACGCCAGGCACTCCTGTCTCCCACTGCCTCCCGCAGTTTGGTCAAACTCATGCTGGTAGCTTCGAGAACACTGTCCCACCATCTCGTCCTCCGTCGTCCCCTTCTCCTTGCGCCCTCCATCTTTCCCAACTTCAGGGTCTTTTCCAGGGAGTCTTCTCTTCTCATGAGGTGGCCAAAGTCTTGGGGCCTCAACTTCACAAAAATGTACTTTTCCCCAAATGTACTTTGCCCCTTAGGAATAGGGTGGCTTTGGTCCCTGATTTTGCCTTGACACAAATATCCAGTCTGCCCCCTGTCTATTTGCATGCTTAAAGGTAAAGGGACCCCTGACCGTTAGGTTGCGGCGCTCATCTCACTTTATTGGCCGAGGGAGCCGGCGTACAGCTTCCGGGTCATGTGGCCAGCAGGACTAAGCCGCTTCTGGCGAACCAGAGCAGCGCACGGAAACGCCATTTACCTTCCCGCCAGAGCGGTACCTATTTATCTACTTGCACTTTGACGTGCTTTCGAACTGCTAGGTTGGCAGGAGCAGGGACCGAGCCATGGGAGCTCACCCCGTCATTGCGGGGATTCGAACCGCCAACCTTCTGATCAGAAAGTCCTAGGCTCTGTGGTTTAACCCACAGCGCCACCTGCGTCCCTTCATTTGCATGCTTAGAAGCCAACTAAAGGGCAAAAAAGTGGGGACCCAAATAGGATGGGTCAGAGTTCTCTGCAATGGGGCTGCAACATCAGCATATTCAGCTAGACTGAGATCCAGATCATAGAAGCATAGAATTGTAGAATTGGAAGCAGGAAGCAAGTTCTTCCTGCTGTTTAGTCGGAAGCAACTTTCCTGCAACTTGAAGCCATGGGTTCGAGTCCTACCCTCCAGGCCATGTTTCCGCAGAGACCCGCCTGCCCGCCCTGTGCCACATTTAGCAGCTATCTTCCTATGCCCTGCTTCCCGTTCTGCCACCGACAGAGAGATATGGCTGGCACTGGTTGGCGTGAGAACAGGGACTTTTCAGCGATGGCCCCGTCCCAATTGGGAAACTCCCCAATGGAGGATCCGATTGGTCCCTGCTCTGTGCCAGCATTGCAGCGAAGACATTTTTGCCCTGCAAAACTGTTCGTGCATTTCAATCCCTGCTCATTTGTGAACTTGCCTTTCCATCAGGTCGACTGATTGCATTTATATTCCACCTTTTCCCTCTCTCAAGGAGCTCCAGGTGTCTTGCATAGTTCCCTCGCTCCCCATTTAATCCCACAACCCTGCGAGGCAGGAACTGGGCCCCCAAAGCTGCACCAAGTGAGCTTCACGGCCACTGAGTGGGGATTCGAAGTCTGGTCTCTCACAGGTCCACTGCCATACATCACACCATATACATCGAGACCACATAACACCGGTCTTGAAAGACCTATGCTGGCTCCCAGTACGTTTCTGAGCACAATTCAAAGTGTTGGTGCTGACCTTGAAAGCCCTAAACGGCCGCGGTCCTGTGTACCTGAAGGAGCGTCTCCACCCCCATCGTCCAGCCCGGACACTGAGATCCAGCGCCGAGGGCCGTCTGGCGGTTCCCTCCCTGCGAGAAGCCAAGCTACAGGGAATCAGGCAGAGGGCCTTCTTGGTGGTGGCGCCCTCCCTGTGGAACGCCCTTCCACCAGATGTCAAAGAGAACAACAACTACCAGACTTTTAGAAGATATCTGAAGGCAGCCGTGTTTAGGGAAGCTTTTAAATTTTTGATGTATTACAGTATTTTACTATTTTTTTGGGAAGCCGCCCAGAGTGGCTGGGGAAGGCCAGCCAGGTGGGCGGGGTATAAATAATAAATTACTGACTTGCCTTTGTGCTTTTTAGCGGTTGTGCAAATTTCAGGCTGCTTTACAGCAGTTGACCAAACTTGCAGACTTCACGTGGGTTGTATGGTTGCAGAAGTTGTTGTTGTTTTGGAAACACGTTGTGCAGTTGCTTTTTGTTCCGTTGCAGAACTGGATCAGGCCAAAGGGAGCCCAGCACCATGGCCAAATACCCCTAAGAACCTTGGAGTGCAGATAGACTGCAACTGTATCTGGAGGTTCCGTAAGAGCAAGGGGGAAAACCCTGGCTTGCCGGATCAGACCTAAACATTCCCACCCCGTCTAGCATCCACCTCTCAGGGTGCCCGTTACGAAAAACCCGCAGGCAGGATCCGAGCGCAAGAATCCGCAAAACCAAGGCCAACGGGTGCATTCTTCCTAACCCTCTGCATTAGGTCATTTCCACATCCCGGTTTCCCAAGAAAGCTTCGGTGCCAGATGTTTCGAAAGCAGCCAAGCCTTTTGGAGACAGAGGGAGGGGATTTGCAGATGCAATAAAAGATAGCTTGCCTTTGCCGCGCGAGTGTGTGTCTCATCAAATCCTCGAGTTCAGACCAAACTCTGGGAGGGCGGTTTTGTTATGTCTGCCTGCAGGCGGGAGTTTCCAGTGAAATGCAGGAGACAAAATGCAAAATTCTACACCCTACCAAAGACACAGCAGCAGCAGCAGAGAGAGAAAAACCGCAGCCGATTAAATTTCTGCTATGGCTAAGTTGGACCGAAATCCCTCCTGACCCAGTTTTGAAAACAAGGCCCATTCCCTCCCGATTTTGACGAATCTTTCAAGGGAGCAGACTGGGTGCTGACTCTGCGGGAAGAGTAAGAGTCCCTTAGCGTATGGTGTTGTTGTTTTTTGAAGCTGAGTAGTTGAGGCTCCAAGACATCACCTTGCCAACAAAGGTCCGTATAGTTAAAGCCATGGTTTTCCCAGTACAGTGGTAGCTCGGGTTAAGTACTTAATTCATTCTGGAGGTCCATTCTTAACCTGAAACTGCACTTAACCTGAAGCACCACTTTAGCTAATGGGGCCTCCCGCTGCCGCCACTGCACGATTTCTGTTCTCATCCTGAAGCAAAGTTCTTCACCTGAAGCACTATTTCTGGGTTAGCGGAGTCTGTAACCTGAAGCGTATGTAGCCTGAAGTGTATATAACCCGAGGTACCACTGTAGTGATGTATGGAAGCGAGAGCTGCACCATAAAGAAGGCTGATGGCTGAAGAATGGATGCTTTTGAATTCTGGTGCTGCAGGAGACTCTTGAGAGTCCCATGGACTGCAAGAAGATCAGACCTCTCCATTCTGAAGGAAATCAGCCCTGAGTGCTCACTGGAAGGACAGATCCTGAAGCTGAGACTCCAATATTTTGGCCACCTCATAAGAAGAGAAGACTCCCTGGAAAAGACCCTGATGTTGGGAATGATGGAGGGCACAAGGAGAAGGGGACGACGGAGGACGAGATGGTGGGACAGTGTCCTCGAAGCTACCAGCATGAGTCTGACCAAACTGCGGGAGGCAGTGGAAGACAGGAGGGCCTGGCGTGCTCTGGTCCAGGGGGTCACGAAGAGGCGGACACGACTAAACGACTAAACAGCAGCAACAACAGGGAGTCAGTAGTGGGGACGGTGCGGCAAAAGACCCTGGGCCCAAGCACACATGCATATTGTATAAAGGCGCAAAGCCCTTCTTTCACACCCTGTGAAACACAAACATTTTTTTAAAACTGGGCAACGGCGCGCCACCTGCCCCTGAATCCTGAGCCTCCCCCCATCAACTTCCCCCTTTGTTTTGACTGTATGGGGAGGCTTGGGAGTCACAGGGTTTCCCAGTTTTTAAAAAACTCTGCGCATTTATGTTTCACAGGGTGCGGAAGAAGGGCTTTGCACCTTGCCTGGCAGAGAAACCGCACTCCTTGCGCCCTTCCTGGGCAACTGCCACCTGCCCGCGACTCCCGGGCCTCCCGATCAGTCAAGAAAAGGGGGCAGGAGATCTGTACTGCCGGACGTCCCCGGTTCCCCCGTGGCGGCGGCAGTGAGCAGCTCCTGAAGCCAGCCAGAGCCAACGGCGCTACCAGGCTGGCTGAGGCTGCCGCTGCCACGTTTCCCGGGGGCAGATTTGCAAATCTGGGGACTGTCCCTGGAAACCGGGGACGCCTGGTAACCCTACCTTAGCGGATCAGTTTGCGCAGGTACACAAAGAAACGTTCTGCAGAGTTTGAGACAGGATTTGGCAATGGAGGAAGGAGTTGGGGAACTCCCTCCCACACAGAGACAGAGGGATAATAATAATAATAATAATAATAATAATAATAATAATAATAATTTATTATCTATACCCCGCCCATCTGGCTGGGCTTCCCCAGCCACTCTGGGCGGCTTCCAAAAAATATTAAAATTTAAATATAAAAATATTTAAATATAAAAATTTAAATATACCTTCCTGAAGAAACCAGAGGCCTTTCTCCTGGGCATGGTCGGCCAATTGGTGCCAAAGAAGGATAGAACTTTTTTTATGTATGCAACAAGCAGCAAGAATTCTCATCGCGAAGTATTGGAAGACACAACATTTACCCACCCGGGAAGAATGGCAGATGAAGTTGATGGACTATATGGAACTGGCAGAAATGACTGGCAGAATCCGAGACCAGGGAGAAGAGTCGGTGGAAGAAGACTGGAAAAAGTTTAAAGACTATTTACAGAAATACTGTAAAATTAATGAATGTTAGAAAAAGGTGGAAATGAAGTTATATGGCTTTAGTAGAAATGCTATAAGGAACTAAGTATAATTAGATTATTAGAGTATTAAAGGAAAAATAAGGTTAGAATGTTAAGATAATTATAGGATAGAAAACAGAGGAAGATGGAAAGGAATTGCTGAAACAATTAATAGAAGTGGAATACAAAAAGGGAGGTTTGAGGAGCTCGCTGAAATAAGGGAATGAAAGATAAGATATTGAAATTGTTTGGTGTGTTTTAAATTGTCTTTATTTTGTTTTAGTTACAGATAGGTAGCCGTGTTGGTCTGCCATAGTCAAATCAAATTTCCCCCCCCTTCCAGTAGCACCTTAAAGACCAAGTAAGTTAGTTCTTGGTATGAGCTTTCGTGTGCATGCACACTTCTTCAGATACACTGAAACAGAAGTTGCCAGATCCCTCTATATAGTGAGAAGGTGGGGAGGGGTATTCCTCAGAAGGGTGGTGGGAATGGGTGATTGGCAGATAGCTGTGATGAGCCTGTTGACGACTCTTAACGACTGCAATAGGTCTTACAGGAAAAAGCAAGGGGTGAGAAGGTGAAAAATGGCTTTGTCATGTATAATGAGATAAGAATCCAATGTCTTTGTTCAGACCAGGTCTCTCCATGGTTTTAAGTTTGGTAATGAGTGGCAATTCAGCAGCTTCTCTTTCCAATCTATTTCTGAAAAGCTGAAAAGCCTCTGCCCCCTATTCTAGCTCTGAGACCCCTCTACCCTTTTCCTAGCTCTGTGCCCCCTCAACTCCTTTCCTACCTCTGAGGCCCCTCTACCCTTTTCCTAGCTCTGTGGCTCCTCTGCCCCCTATTCTAGCTCTGAGACCCCTCTACCCTTTTCCTACCTCTGTGGCCCCTCTGCCCCTTTCCTACCTCTGAGACCCCTCTACCCTTTTCCTAGCTCTGTGGCCCCTCTGCCCCTTTTCTACCTCTGAGACCCCTCTACCCTTTTCCTAGCTCTGTGGCCCCTCTGCCCCTTTTCTACCTCTGAGACCCCTCTACCCTTTTCCTAGCTCTGTGCCCCCTCAACTCCTTTCCTACCTCTGAGGCCCCTCTACCCTTTTCCTAGCTCTGTGGCCCCTCTGCCCCTTTCCTACCTCTGAGGCCCCTCTACGCTTTTCATAGCTCTGTGGCCCCTCTGCCCCCCAATTGTAGCTCTGAGACCCCTCTACCCTTTACATAGCTCTGTGGCTTCTCTGCCCCCTATTCTAGCTCTGAGGCCCCTCTATACTTTTCATAGCTCTGTGGCCCCTCTGCCCCCCAATTGTAGCTCTGAGACCCCTCTACCCCTTTACATAGCTCTGTGGCCCCTCTGCCCCCAATTGTAGCTCTGAGGCCCCTCTACCCCTTTTGATAGCTCTGTGGCCCCTCTGCCCCTTTCCTACCTCTGAGACCCCTCTACCCTTTTCATAGCTCTGTGGCTTCTCTGCCCCCTATTCTAGCTCTGAGACCCCTCTACCCCTTTTCATAGCTCTGTGGCTCCTCTGCCCCCTTTTCTACCTCTGAGACCCCTCTACCCTTTACATAGCTCTGTGGCCCCTCTGCCCCCAATTGTAGCTCTGAGACCCCTCTATCCTTTTCATAGCTCTGTGGCCTCTTTGCCCCTATTCTAGCTCTAAGACCCCTCTATACTTTTCATAGCTCTGTGGCCCCTCTGCCCCCCAATTGTAGCTCTGAGACCCCTCTACCCCTTTTCATAGCTCTGTGCCCCCTCAACTCCTTTCCTACCTCTGAGGCCCCTCTACCCTTTTCCTAGCTCTGTGGCCCCTCTGCCCCTTTCCTACCTCTGAGACCCCTCTACCCTTTTCCTAGCTCTGTGGCTTCTCTGCATCCTATTCTAGCTCTGAGACCCCTCTACGCTTTACATAGCTCTGTGGCCCCTCTGCCCCCAATTGTAGCTCTGAGGCCCCTCTACCCCTTTTGATAGCTCTGTGGCCCCTCTGCCCCTTTCCTACCTCTGAGACCCCTCTACCCTTTTCATAGCTCTGTGGCTTCTCTGCCCCCTATTCTAGCTCTGAGACCCCTCTACCCCTTTTCATAGCTCTGTGGCTCCTCTGCCCCCCAATTGTAGCTCTGAGACCCCTCTACCCCTTTTCATAGCTCTGTGGCTCCTCTGCCCCCTATTCTAGCTCTGAGACCCCTCTACCCTTTTCATAGCTCTGTGGCTCCTCTACCCCCTAGTCTAGCTCTGAGACCCCTCTACCCTTTTCATAGCTCTGTGGCTCCTCTGCCCCCTATTCTAGCTCTGAGACCCCTCTACCCCTTTTCCTAGCTCTGTGGCCCCTCTGCCCCTTTCCTACCTCTGAGACCCCTCTATCCCTTTTCATAGCTCTATGGCTTCTCTGCCCCCTATTCTAGCTCTGAGACCCCTCTATCCTTTTCATAGCTCTGTGGCCCCTGTGCCCCCCAATTGTAGCTCTGAGACCCCTCTACCCTTTTCATAGCTCTGTGGCTCCTCTGCCCCCTATTCTAGCTCTGAGACCCCTCTACCCTTTACATAGCTCTGTGGCTCCTCTGCCCCCTATTCTAGCTCTGAGACCCCTCTACCCTTTACATAGCTCTGTGGCCCCTCTGCCCCCAATTGTAGCTCTGAGACCCCTCTACCCTTTTCATAGCTCTGTGGCTTCTCTGCCCCATATTCTAGCTCTGAGACCCCTCTACCCCTTTTCATAGCTCTGTGGCTCCTCTGCCCCCTATTCTAGCTCTGAGACCCCTCTACCCTTTACATAGCTCTGTGGCCCCTCTGCCCCCAATTGTAGCTCTGAGACCCCTCTACCCTTTTCATAGCTCTGTGGCTTCTCTGCCCCATATTCTAGCTCTGAGACCCCTCTACCCCTTTTCATAGCTCTGTGGCTCCTCTGCCCCCCAATTGTAGCTCTGAGACCCCTCTACCCTTTTCATAGCTCTATGGCTCCTCTGCCCCATATTCTAGCTCTGACACCCCTCTATACTTTTCATAGCTCTGTGGGCTCTTTGCCCCTATTCTAGCTCTGAGACCCCTCTACCCTTTTCATAGCTCTATGGCTCCTCTGCCCCATATTCTAGCTCTGACACCCCTCTATACTTTTCATAGCTCTGTGGCCTCTTTGCCCCTATTCGAGCTCTAAGACCCCTCTATACTTTTCATAGCTCTGTGGCCCCTCTGCCCCCCAATTATAGCTCTGAGACCCCTCTACCCTTTTCATAGCTCTGTGGCCCCTCTGCCCCTTTCCTACCTCTGAGACCCCTCTACCCTTTTCATAGCTCTGTGGCTTCTCTGCCCCATATTCTAGCTCTGAGACCCCTCTATACTTTCCATAGCTCTGTGGCTTCTCTGCCCCCTATTCTAGCTCTGAGACCCCTCTATCCTTTTCATAGCTCTATGGCTCCTCTGCCCCCTATTCTACCTCTGAGACCCCTCTACCCCTTTTCATAGCTCTGTGGCTCCTCTGCCCCCCAATTGTAGCTCTGAGACCCCTCTACCCCTTTTCATAGCTCTGTGGCTCCTCTGCCCCCTATTCTAGCTCTGAGACCCCTCTACCCTTTTCATAGCTCTGTGGCTCCTCTGCCCCCTAGTCTAGCTCTGAGACCCCTCTACCCTTTACATAGCTCTGTGGCTCCTCTGCCCCCTATTCTAGCTCTGAGACCCCTCTACCCCTTTTCCTAGCTCTGTGGCCCCTCTGCCCCTTTCCTACCTCTGAGACCCCTCTATACTTTTCATAGCTCTATGGCTTCTCTGCCCCCTATTCTAGCTCTGAGACCCCTCTATCCTTTTCATAGCTCTGTGGCCCCTCTGCCCCCCAATTGTAGCTCTGAGACCCCTCTACCCCTTTTCATAGCTCTGTGGCTCCTCTGCCCCCTATTCTAGCTCTGACATCCCTCTATACTTTTCATAGCTCTGTGGCCCCTCTGCCCCCAATTGTAGCTCTGAGACCCCTCTACCCCTTTTCATAGCTCTGTGACTCCTCTGCCCCCTAGTCTAGCTCTGAGACCCCTCTACCCTTTTCATAGCTCTGTGGCCTCTTTCCTACCTCTTAGACCCCTCTAACCTTTTCATAGCTCTGTGGCCACTTTGCTCCTTCCTAGCTCTGAAACCCCTCTATACTTTTCGTAGCTCTATGGCCACTTTGCCCCTATTTTAGCTCTCAGACCCCTCTACACTTTTCATAGCTCTGAGGGGTACAGGGACAACAGAGCTATGAAAAGTATAGAGGGGTCTTAGAGCTAGAATTGGGGCAAAGAGCCCACAGAGCTATGAAAAGTATAGAGGGATGTCAGAGCTAGAATAGGGGGCAGAGGAGCCACAGAGCTATGAAAAGTATAGAGGGGTCTCAGAGCTAGAATAGGGGCAAAGAGCCCACAGAGCTATGAAAAGTATAGAGGGGTGTCAGAGCTAGAATATGGGGCAGAGGAGCCATAGAGCTATGAAAAGGATAGAGGGGTCTCAGAGCTAGAATAGGGGGCAGAGGAGCCACAGAGCTATGAAAAGGGTAGAGGGGTCTCAGAGCTAGACTAGGGGGCAGAGGAGCCACAGAGCTATGAAAAGGGGTAGAGGGGTCTCAGAGCTACAATTGGGGGGCAGAGGGGCCACAGAGCTATGAAAAGTATAGAGGGATGTCAGAGCTAGAATAGGGGGCAGAGGAGCCACAGAGCTATGAAAAGGGGTAGAGGGGTCTCAGAGCTATAATTGGGGGGCAGAGGGGCCACAGAGCTATGAAAAGGGTAGAGGGGTCTCAGAGGTAGAATAGGGGGCAGAGGAGCCACAGAGCTATGAAAAGGGGTAGAGGGGTCTCAGAGCTACAATTGGGGGCAGAGGGGCCACAGAGCTATGAAAAGGATAGAGGGGTCTCAGAGCTAGAATAGGGGGCAGAGAAGCCATAGAGCTATGAAAAGTATAGAGGGGTCTCAGAGGTAGGAAAGGGGCAGAGGGGCCACAGAGCTAGGAAAAGGGGTAGAGGGGTCTCAGAGGTAGGAAAGGGGCAGAGGGGCCACAGAGCTATGAAAAGGGTAGAGGGGTCTCAGAGGTAGGAAAGGGGCAGAGGAGCCACAGAGCTATGTAAAGGGTAGAGGGGTTTCATTGTTAGCAAAGGGGCAGAGAGGCCACAGAGCTATGAAAAGGGTAGAGGGGTCTCAGAGCTGGAATAGGGGGGAGAGGAGCCACAGAGCTATGAAAAGGGGTAGAGGGGTCTCAGAGCTAGAATATGGGGCAGAGAAGCCACAGAGCTATGAAAAGTATAGAGGGATGTCAGAGCTAGAATAGGGGGCAGAGGAGCCACAGAGCTATGAAAAGGGTAGAGGGGTCTCAGAGCTAGAATAGGGGGCAGAGGAGCCACAGAGCTATGTAAAGGGTAGAGGGGTCTCAGAGCTAGAATAGGGGGCAGAGAAGCCACAGAGCTATGTAAAGGGTAGAGGGGTCTCAGAGCTAGAATAGGGGGCAGAGGAGCCACAGAGCTATGAAAAGGGGTAGAGGGGTCTCAGAACTACAATTGGGGGCAGAGGGGCCACAGAGCTATGTAAAGGGTAGAGGGGTCTCAGAGCTACAATTGGGGGCAGAGGGGCCACAGAGCTATGTAAAGGGTAGAGGGGTCTCAGAGGTAGAAATGGGGGCTGAGGAGCCACAGAGCTATGAAAAGGGGTAGAGGGGTCTCAGAGCTAGAATAGGGGGCAGAGGAGTCACAGAGCTATGAAAAGGGATAGAGGGGTCTCAGAGCTAGAATAGGGGGCAGAAGAGCCACAGAGCTATGAATAATAATAATAATAAATAATAAATTTTATTTATATCCCGCCCTCCCCAGCCGAAGCCGGGCTCAGGGCGGCTAACAACAATAAAACAATACAAAAGTACAACACAAACAACACTCTAAAATCATTCATTATAAAATTAATTAAATTCAAGCCACTGGCCACCATTGGGCCAGAGCTCCGCGAAGATTGCCGAGGGAGGGAGTCAGGCTGTGCCCTGGCCAAAGGCCTGGCGGAACAGCTCTGTCTTGCAGGCCCTGCGGAAAGATGTCAAGTCCCGCAGGGCCCTAGTCTCTTGTGACAGAGTGTTCCACCAGGTCGGAGCCACAGCCGAAAAAGCCCTGGCTCTAGTTGAGGCCAGCCTAACTTCTCTGTGGCCTGGGACCTTCAAGATGTTTTTATTTGAAGACCGTAAGTTTCTCTGTGGGGCATACCAGGAGAGGCGGTCCCGTAGGTACGAGGGTCCTAGGCCGTATAGGGCTTTAAAGGTTAAAACCAGCACCTTAAACCTGATCCTGTACTCCACCGGGAGCCAGTGCAGTTGATATAGCACCGGATGAATGTGATCTCGCAGCGAAGACCCCGTAAGGAGTCTCGCTGCAGCATTCTGCACCCGCTGGAGTTTCTGGGTCAGTCTTAAGGGCAGCCCCACGTAGAGCGAGTTACAATAATCCAGTCTGGAGGTGACCGTCGCGTGGATCACAGTGGCTAGGTCAGGGCGAGAGAGGTAAGGAGCCAACTGCTTAGCTTGGCGGAGATGGAAAAATGCCGCCTTTGTTATAGCTGCAATCTGCACCTCCATGGAAAGGGAGGTGTCGAAGATTACACCCAAACTCTTAACGGACGGTGCTGGCACTAACTGCGCCCCCACAAGAGATGGGAGTTGCCCCCCCAATCCCATATCGTCCCGTCCCAGCCACAGGACCTCTGTCTTCGAAGGATTTAGCTTCAACCGGCTCCCACGTAACCATCCAGCCACAGCTTCCAGACATCTGGTCAGTGTGTCTGGGGCCGAGTCAGGATGGCCATCCATCAACAGATAGAGTTGGGTGTCATCGGCATACTGATGGCAACCCAGCCCAAAACTCCGGACAAGCTGGGCGAGGGGGCGCATAAAGATGTTGAAAAGCATTGGGGAGAGTATCGCACCCTGAGGTACTCCACACACCAAGGAGTGGCGCGATGACAATTCCCCCCCAAGCGCCACCCTCTGTCCCCGACCAGAGAGAAACGAGCGCAGCCATTGAAGGACTGTGCCCTGGATCCCCACGTCGGCAAGGCGGTGGTCCAGAAGTTCGTGATCGACCATGTCGAAAGCTGCTGACAGATCTAGAAGAATCAGCAGCCCCGACCCGCCTCGATCCAGCTGTCTACGAAGATCATCTGTTAGGGCAACCAGAGCTGTCTCGGTCCCATGACCAGCGCGGAAGCCAGACTGGAATGGATCCAGAGCCGATGTTTCATCCAGAAACCCACCAAGATGTTCAGCAACTGCTCTCTCAATCACCTTACCCAGGAACGGAAGATTCGAAACCGGGCGGTAATTGGATAGATCTAAAGGATCTAATGATGTTTTCTTTAAGAGCGGGCGCACCACTGCCTCCTTCAGTTCCCCTGGGAATGTCCCCGTGCCAAGGGACAAATTGATGATATCCCCCAGGAGGGCCCGCACCTCGTCTGGACACGCTCTAATCAGCCAAGACGGGCACGGGTCAAGAGGACAGGTGGTGGGCTTTCCAGCTCGGAGGAGTCTGTCCACATCGGCTGGGGATATCCGGTCAAAGTGGTCCAATACTGGACCCGAGGACAGTCGAGGGGCCTCCAGTTCCTTTATTGTATCCAAATTGGCAGGGAGGTCATGGCGGAGCAACGAGACCTTCTCCGCAAAAAAGCTCGCAAATGCCTCATAGCCGTGTGTCAAATTGTTATTTAAATTTGGCTGTCCCTCAAGGGACGTTAAAGACCTGATTATACTAAATAATTGCGCCGGGCGAGAGCTAGCGGAGGCAATGGAGGCCGAGAAGTAAGACTTCTTAGCAGCCTTCACCGCCATCTCGTAGGTTTTCATAAAAGCCCAATAAGATGTTCTTGAGGCTCCGTCACGGGTAGAGGGGTCTCAGAGCTAGAATAGGGGGCAGAGAAGCCACAGAGCTATGAAAAGGGTAGAGGGGTCTCAGAGCTAGAATAGGGGGCAGAGGAGCCACAGAGCTATGAAAAGGGGTAGAGGGGTCTCAGAGCTAGAATATGGGGCAGAGAAGCCACAGAGCTATGAAAAGGGTAGAGGGGTCTCAGAGCTAGAATTGGGGGGCAGAGGAGCCACAGAGCTATGTAAAGGGTAGAGGGGTCTCAGAGCTAGAATAGGGGGCAGAGGAGCCACAGAGCTATGTAAAGGGTAGAGGGGTCTCAGAGCTAGAATAGGGGGCAGAGGAGCCACAGAGCTATGAAAAGGGGTAGAGGGGTCTCAGAGCTACAATTGGGGGCAGAGGGGCCACAGAGCTATGTAAAGGGTAGAGGGGTCTCAGAGGTAGAAAAGGGGGCAGAGGAGCCACAGAGCTATGTAAAGGGTAGAGGGGTCTCAGAGGTAGGAAAGGGGCAGAGGGGCCACAGAGCTCTACCCTTTTCCTACTCCTGAGACCCCTCTACCCTTTCCTACCTCTATCCTCCCTTACAAGCCTTTCCCTATCCAGAACCCCTCACTATTCCTTCTACGTGCGTGTGTCCCTCTTCCCTTTTTCTATCTCCTTCTCCCTTCCCTCGCAGCGAGAAGCCAAGTTCCAGGGAACCAGGCAGAGGGCCTTCTTGGTGGTGGCGCCCTCCCTGTGGAACGCCCTCCCACCAGATGTCAAAGAGAACAACAACTACCAGACTTTTAGAAGACATGGGCTGTATGGTTGTAGAAGTTGTTGTTGTTGCTGTTTTGGAAACACGTTGTGCAGTTGCTTTTTGTTCCGTTGCAGAACTGGATCAGGCCAAAGGGAGCCCAGCACCCTGGCCAAATACCCCTAAGAACCTTGGAGTGCAGATAGACTGCAACTGTATCTGGAGGTTCCGTAAGACCAAGGGGGAAAACCCTGGCTTGCCGCATCAGGCCTAAGCACTCCCACCCCGTCTAGCATCCACCTCTCAGGGTGCCCGTTACGAAAAACCCGCAGGCAGGATCCGAGCGCAAGAATCCGCAGAACCAAGGCCAACGGGTGCATTCTTCCTAACCCTCTGCATTAGGTCATTTCCACATCCCGGTTTCCCAAGAAAGCTTCGGTGCCAGATGTTTCGAAAGCAGCCAAGCCTTTTGGAGACAGAGGGAGGGGATTTGCAGATGCAATAAAAGATAGCTTGCCTTTGCCGCGCGAGTGTGTGTCTCATCAAATCCTCGAGTTCAGACCAAACTCTGGGAGGGCGGTTTTGTTATGTCTGCCTGCAGGCGGGAGTTTCCAGTGAAATGCAGGAGACAAAATGCAAAATTCTACACCCTACCAAACACACAGCAGCAGCAGCAGAGAGAGAAAAACCGCAGCCGATTAAATTTCTGCTATGGCTAAGTTGGACCAAAATCCCTCCTGACCCAGTTTTGAAAACAAGGCCCATTCCCTCCCGATTTTGACGAATCTTTCAAGGGAGCAGACTGGGTGCTGACTCTGCGGGAAGAGTAAGAGTCCCTTAGCGTATGGTGTTGTTTTTTGAAGCTGAGTAGCTGAGGCTCCAAGACATCACCTTGCCAACAAAGGTCCGTATAGTTAAAGCCATGGTTTTCCCAGTACAGTGGTAGCTCGGGTTAAGTACTTAATTCGTTCTGGAGGTCCGTTCTTAACCTGAAACTGTACTTAACCTGAAGCACCACTTTAGCTAATGGGGCCTCCCGCTGCCGCCACTGCACGATTTCTGTTCTCATCCTGAAGCAAAGTTCTTCACCTGAAGCACTATTTCTGGGTTAGCGGAGTCTGTAACCTGAAGCGTATGTAGCCTGAAGTGTATATAACCCGAGGTACCACTGTAGTGATGTATGGAAGCGAGAGCTGCACCATAAAGAAGGCTGATGGCTGAAGAATGGATGCTTTTGAATTCTGGTGCTGCAGGAGACTCTTGAGAGTCCCATGGACTGCAAGAAGATCAAACCTCTCCATTCTGAAGGAAATCAGCCCTGAGTGCTCACTCGAAGGACAGATCCTGAAGCTGAGGCTCCAGGACTTTGGCCACCTCATGAGAAGAGAAGACTCCCTGGAAAAGACCCTGATGTTGGGAAAGATGGAGGGCACAAGGAGAAGGGGGCGACAGAGGATGAGATGGTTGGATAGTGTTCTCGAAGCCACAAACATGAGTCTGACCAAACTGCGGGAGGCAGTGGAAGACAGGAGGGCCTGGCATGCTCTGGTCCAGGGGGTCACGAAGAGGCGGACACGACTAAACAACTAGACAGCAACAACAACAGGGAGTCCCATCTACCCCCCATCTACTTCCCCCTTTGTTTTGACTGATATGGGGAGGCTTGGGAGTCACAGGGTTTCCCAGTTTTTAAAAAACTCTGCGCATTTATGTTTCACAGGGTGCGGAAGAAGGGCTTTGCACCTTGCCTGGCAGAGAAACCGCACTCCTTGCGCCCTTCCTGGGCAACTGCCACCTGCCCGCGACTCCCGGGCCTCCCGATCAGTCAAGAAAAGGGGACAGGAGATCTGTACCGCCGGACGTCCGCGGTTCCCCTGTGGCGGCGGCAGTGAGCAGCTCCTGAAGCCAGCCAGAGCCAACGGCGCTACCAGGCTGGCTGAGGCTGCCGCTGCCACGTTTCCCAGGGGCAGATTTGCAAATCTGGGGATATTCCAGGGACAGAATTTGTCCGGGGACAGTTTTGCAAATTCGGGGACTGTCCCTGGAAACCAGGGACGCCTGGTAACCCTACCTTAGCGGATCAGTTTGCGCAGGTACACAAAGAAACGTTCTGCAGAGTTTGAGACAGGATTTGGCAATGGAAGAAGGAGTTGGGGAACTCCCTCCCACACAGAGACAGAGGGATAATAATAATAATAATAATAATAATAATAATAATAATAATAATTTATTATCTATACCCCGCCCATCTGGCTGGGCTTCCCCAGCCACTCTGGGCGGCTTCCAAAAAAATATTAAAATTTAAATATAAAAATATTTAAATATAAAAATTTAAATATACCTTCCTGAAGAAACCAGAGGCCCTTGTCCTGGGCATGGTCGGCCAATTGGTGCCAAAGAAGGATAGAACTTTTTTAATGTATGCAACAACAGCAGCAAGAATTCTCATCGCGAAGTATTGGAAGACACAACATTTACCCACCCGGGAAGAATGGCAGATGAAGTTGATGGACTATATGGAACTGGCGGAAATGACTGGCAGAATCCGAGACCAGGGAGAAGAGTCGGTGGAAGAAGACTGGAAAAAGTTTGAAGACTATTTACAGAAATACTGTAAAATTAATGAATGTTAGAAAAAGGTGGAAATGAAGTTATATGGCTTTAGTAGAAATGTTATAAGGAACTAAGTATAATTAGATTATTAGAGTATTAAAGGAAAAATAAGGTTAGAATGTTAAGATAATTATAGGATAGAAAACAGAGGAAGATGGAAAGGAATTGCTGAAACAATTAATAGAAGTGGAATACAAAAAGGGAGGTTTGAGGAGCTCGCTGAAATAAGTGAATGAAAGATAAGATATTGAAATTGTTTGGTGTGTTTTAAATTGCCTTCATTTTGTTTTGTTAGTTTAATGTGTTAGTGTTATGTAGTGTTTTTATGTTATATTATGTAGTGTTTTTGTATTGTATTGTTTATTTTGTTTTGTTTAAATTGTTGGAAAAGTAATAAATATTATTTAAAAAAAACAAAAAAAATAAAAATACTGTAATACATCAAATACTGTAATACATGCCTGGTGTGCTCTGGTCCAGGGGGTCACGAAGAGTCGGACACGACTAAACGATTAAACAACAACAATACATTAAACATTAAAAGCTTCCCTAAGCCGGGCTGCCTTCAGATGTCTTCTAAAAGTCTGGTAGTTGTTGTTCTCTTTGACATCTGGTGGGAGGGCGTTCCACAGGGCGGGCGCCACCACCGAGAAGGCCCTCTGCCTGGTTCCCTGAAACTTGGCTTCTCGCAGTGAGGGAACCGCCAGAAGGCCCTCGGAGCTGGACCTCAGTGAACGATGGGGGTGGAGACACTCTTTCAGATATACTGGACAGAGGCCGTTTAGGATGCCTGCCAATTTGGGTGACCTGCTGCCAACACCTTCAGGGCTCTTGTCTATGACCTAGATCTCCTGATGGCTCTCAAAGCCCTTTCTCTTTCCAGGCATATTGGAAGCCAAGCGGTAAATCTGTGCCAAATGGAGACTCCAGGCCTCAGGGGCAGTCTACCTTGAAAACGCTGGCAGGTACACTGAGAGGCAGGAGAAGGAAGCAGGTCATTTTGAAAGCTTCCAACGAGGCCATCTGGCAGACAGGCCAGCCAGCCAGACTAGACTTTTGTGATCCAGGCAGGCTTTCTGCTCGCCCTTAGGAGATTTGACGTCCCTTAAAATCCCCTAAAGTCCTAGCATCAAGAGATTGAAAGCCCAGACCGAGAGAGAGAGAGAGAGAGAGGAGCAAACAGGCAGAATTTTGCAGGCTATAAAAGGAGAAAAGCAGAGTGTCGCATTCCAAGAGGGTTTGCGTAGGTTTTTCCTTTTCCAAAAAAATGACGCAGTTTCGCCGTCGCCGGGCGCGTCGAGTGGCGGCTTTCTCTCGGCTCGGGGATAAACAAAGATGCTCAAGGCGGTACAATGGATTAAGTCTGGGGCTCCCAAGCGATGGATCTGTAAATTTAATTTCTCCCTCTCCAGTTTCTAATTCTCCCCCTCTGCTCTCCCCATCCGTAATAATAATAATAATATATTATTTATACCCCACCCATGTGGCTGGGTTTCCCCAGCCACTCTGGGCGGCTTCCAACAGAATATTAAAATACAATAATTAATCAAATATTAAAAACTTCTATGCCTTCGGATGTCTTCTAAAAGTCAGGTAGTTGTTTATTTCCTTGACATCTGAAGGGAGGGTGCCACCACCGAGAAGGCCCTCTGCTTGGTTCCCTGTAACCTCACTTCTCGCAGGGAGGGAACCGCCAAAAGGCCCTCGGAGCTGGACCATCAGTTTGTGATTTGGGGAAGGGAGGACGTCCACACAGAAATTTGTATGCATTTCCACTTGTGATTCCACCCAACATTTCCCCTCCAACGTTATTCACGCTAACAGGAGATTTTGTGCGAATGTTTTCCTTCAAAACAACCTTCACAGATTGGAGAGCTGGGCCCAAGCTGGTAAAATGAATTTCAACAGGGGCAAATGTCAGGTTCCTCACTTAGACAGGAAGAACCAGATGCACAAATATAAGATGGGGAGTGGGATACCTGACTTACTAAGCAGGACATGTGAAAAGGATCTAGGAGTCTTAAAAGGTAAAGGTAAAGGGACCCCTGACCATTAGGTCCAGTCGTGGCCGACTCTGGGGTTGCAGCGCTCATCTCGCTTTATTGGCCGAGGGAGCCGGTGTACAGCTTCCAGGTCATGTGGCCAGCAGGACTAAGCCGCTTCTGGCAAACCAGAGCAGCGCACGGAAACGCCGTCTACCTTCCCGCCGGAGTGGTACCTATTTATCTACTTGCATGTTGACATGATTTCGAACTGCTGGGTGGGCAGGAGCAGGGACTGAGCAACGGGAGCTCACCCCGTCATTGCGGGGATTCGAACCGCCAACCTTCTGATTGGCAAGCCCTAGGCTCTGTGGTTTAACCCACAGCGCCACCCTAGGGGTCTGGGTGGACCACAAACTTGACTTGAGCCCACAGTGTGATGCAGCAGCAAAAAAAGCGAATGCTATTCTAGGCTGCATCCACAGAAGTCTAGTGTCCAGATCAAGGGAAGTCATAGTCCCAATTTATTCTGCCTGGGTCAGACCATGCCTGGAATAATGTGTCCAATTCTGGGCCCCACAATTTAAGAAGGATGTTGACAAGCTGGAATCTGTGCACAGGAGGGCGACTGAGATGGTCAAGAGTCTGGAAACCAAGCCTGATGAGGAACGCTTGAAGGAGCTGGGTATGTTTAGCCTGGAAAAGAGGAGACTGAGAGGAGATACGAGAGCCACCTTCAAATATCTCAAGGGCTGTCCCTTGGGAGATGCAGCAAGATTGTTTTCTCCTGCTCCGGAGGGCAGGACTCGAACCCGTGGCTTCAAGTACTGAGAAAGGAGATTCCGACTCAAAACATCGGGAAGAACTTTCTGGTGGCATTCGGCAGTGGAACGGACTCAAGGCAGTTTGCAGCTACGGTTTTATTTCCTTTCCTTTGTTTTTCTTTCACTGTCGAAGGTGTTGGATGAGATTCCTTCCCTCGCACATTTTCCCTCTACGACAATCCTGCGAGGTAGATGAGGTTGGCTCAAGGTGTTTAGGTGATACCTAGTATGTGTCTGGGACGCGGGTGGCGCTGTGGGTTAAACCACAGAGCCTAGGACTTACCAATCAGAAGGTCGGCGGTTCGAATCCCCGCGACGGGGTGAGCTCCTGTTGCTCGGTCCCTGCTCCTGCCAACCTAGCAGTTCGAAAGCACGTCAAAGTGCAAGTAGATCAATAGGTACCACTCCAGCGGGAAGGTAAACGGCGTTTCCGTGCGCTGCTCCGGTTCACCAAAAGCGGCTTAGTCCTGCTGGCCACATGACCGGAAGCTGTACGCCGGCTCCCTTGGCCAGTAAAGCGAGATGAGCGCTGCAACCCCAGAGTCGGCCACGACTGGACCTAATGGTCAGGGGTCCCTTTACCTTTGGTATGTGTGCAGGAGATCAGACATGGGGACAGCTTTTCCTCGGGGCAAGGGGTTGTTCTTCCAACCCCAACCAATCCTGCAACTCCTTGAGGGACCATGACATGCCTGGCAGGTCGCCCCAGCCCTCCTGGCCTCGTCCCTAACCACTGGTCCATCCTGTCCCCTTTCCAGACGACTCTTTCCTGAGAAAGGGGCGAGGAACGCTGGCCCATCAGGACACAATTAGGAGACGTGTTGTTTTTGGTGCCCTGTCGACTCGTCTCCCTCGCCCTCGCCCGACTCTTTGCTCTCGTTCCCGGTTGTCCTGGGCTGGGCTGGAAAACGACGCCACAAAACCAAAACAGATGGGAGATGCTTTCGGCCGATGGGAGGAAAGCGTTTTCCGCCAGAGCCGCCGTCCCGTGGGGGACGGGCAGGGCCAGATTTAGGTTTGCCGAGGGCCTCAGCTCCTGAAGGTAATGGGGCCCTTCATATGTCCAGCTGTCCTTTGTCAACAACAAATGGTCGCTGTTTTTTTGTGTTGAATATATGCTATATGGTCACTGATGGACCTCATAGGTATCTCAAGCCATTTGCACATGTGGCCATGCAACCAGTCCATGCAGAATGTAGGCACCCTATATATAGAAAGGAGCAAATTGGTGATATTTTAGGGAGCAGGCTAGCAGGCGGGGCCCATGACTTACATCCTAGGAGCCTACACAACACAAAACACTGTCGCTGGGTGTAGATCTTATTATATTTGGTTTTTATCTTAGATTTTGGAAATGTGCATCCAGTTGTTTTTTTCCTTTACATTTTTTGGGGGCCCCCAAAAGAGCAGGGCCCTAATCTATAGCTTGTTTAAAGGTAAAGGTAAAAGTTGGAAGCCGCCCAGAGTGGCTGGGGCAACCCAGTAAGATGTTTGGGTTCTAAATAGTAAAATTATCATTATGGAACGGGACGTCCCTATTTTCATCAGGGAAATGTTGGAGGGTATGAAATATCTCCAAGGAAGAAGATCACACCGACTTGTGAGGCTGTCAAAACGGCTCTGTTGAGTAGAAAATTATTCCACAAAACCACACACAGATAACCATTCTCTCTCACACACACACACACTCACTGTGGAGACTAATGGGGACGACAGTTCCTGCTTTTATAAAATGGAGGGTTTATTTTTTAATTTTTTAAAAAGCTATTGTTATTCCATCTCCATCGCTTCCTTCCTGAGGGGAGGACAGAAAATTCTCCCCAACACGGCCTTCCCCAAAGACACACACACACACAAGCTGCTCCAATTCAAAACGTCTGTAGTACGTAACGGATCCAGGCGATGTATTTGGAGATGCGAGTGTAGACGTCCGGGAACCGGCGGTCTCCGCAACGGCGTCCGTTGAAAGAGACGATCCCGTGGACTCTGGAACCGCAAAGCAGGGGTCCGCCTGAGTCGCCCTGGCATGCGAGGGAGACAAAGGTCAGTGTCAAAGATACCCACTCTGAAGGTAAAGGTAAAGGACTTCATGACGGTTAAGTCCAGTCAAAGGCGACTTTGGGGTTGCAGCACTCATCTCTGTGTGGCTTCCAACATATATAAAATACCGTATTTTTTGCTCTATAAGATTCACTTTTTCCCTCCTAAAAAGTAAGGGGAAATGTGTGTGTGTCTTATGGAGCAAATGCAGGCTGCGCAGCTATCCCAAAAGCCAGAACAGCAAGAGGGATTGCTGCTTTCACTGCGCAGCGATCCCTCTTGCTGTTCTGGCTTCTGGGATTCAGAATATTTTTTTTCTTGTTTTCCTCTTCCAAAAACTAGGTGCATCTTGTGGTCTGGTGAGTCTTATAGAGCGAAAAATATGGGGTAATATATAAAGGTAAGGTAAAGGACCACTGGACGGTTAAGTCCAGTCAAAGGCGACTACGGGGTTGCAGCGCTCATCTCGCTTTCAGGCCGAGGGAGCCGGCATTTGTCCGCAGACAGCTTTCCGGGTCATGTGGCCAGCAGGACTAAACCGCTTCTGGCGCAACGGGACGCCGTGACAGAAACCAGAGCGCATGGAAACAAGCTGCGCCTTGGTTTTCGAACATTTCAGAAGTCAAACGGACTTCCAGAATGGATTAAGTTTGGCGCTTTCGTTTTTGCTATTTATTTTGCCTTTTTGTTTCTGAGGCTTTTTTGGTTAATTTGCTTTTGTGACTGTTTGGAACCCAGTTTAGCTACTCATTGATTGTTTGTGTGATTGCGGAAATGGATAAAAGCCCCCAATCCAAACAGCGACCATCATCAGCGCAGGTAAGAAAAAAATAATAATTTGATTTTTTGTCATCATTGATTATTGCTTTCATTTCATGGATCAATGGTCTCATTAGAGCGTAAAATCCATGTTAAATTGCTGTTTCAGGGGTTGTTTTTAAAAGTCTGGAACGGATTAATCCGTTTTGGCTTACTTTCTATGGGAAAGCAGGGCACCTTGGTTTTGGAACGCTTTGGTTTTGGAACGGACTTCTGGAACATATTAAGTTGGAGAACCAAGGTACCACTGTATATGGTTTCGCTTTTCATATTTTTATTTTGAGCTGTCGTTAGCAGACGCTCTCTCTCTCTCTCTCTGTTTTATATATAGATTATATAAAGAAATCTTTTGCAGAAACGAAATAAATAAAAACCTGGCATTCGGAATCCAAGAAGGCGCCGGGGTTTCTGGTTCAGAAAATTTGGGCACCCCCCCAAAAAAAAATAGCACTCACCGAGCAAAATCCCCGGAGACTGGGGTCGGTGTTTGCGGCGCAGATCATGCAGCGGTGGATTTGGCCAGCCCACGATACGTTGCATGCTTTCCGGTCGACAATGGTTGTGTTGGCCTCCATCAGTATGGTGGGGATCGTCCCAAAATTGGAGGTGTCCCCCCAGCCCGTCACGTGACACATGACTCCCGGGCAGGGGTCGGTGTTGGCTCGCGGGATCCTGACACGTTGAACAGCGTGATTGAAGACGGCCGAGCCGTTCAGCTGCAAGGTGAATCAGGGGACATGTTTAGTACTGGGGTTAAACTTTGTCTCCCTCTAGCGGCAGAACGGGGTATTTAAGCAAGGACAACTCTGACTCAAAATTGTTTTGAGGTCCTCTATTCGCGGGTGGCGCTGTGGTCTAAACCACTGAGCCTTGGGTTTGCCGATTGGAAGGTCGGCAGTTCGAATCCCCGCAATGGGGTGAGCTCCCGTTGCTCGGTCCCTGCTCCTGCCCACATAGCAGTTCGAAAGCACCTCAAAGTGCAAGTAGATAAATAGGTACCGCTCCGGCGGGAAGGTAAACGGCGTTTCCGCGCGCTGCTCTGGTTTCGCCAGAAATGGCTTAGTCCTGCTGGCCACACGACCTCCGGAACAAATTAAGTTCTTAACCCGAGATACCACTGTAACTGGACAATATATTTCCCCCCCCCCCCAGGGTCTGAATCCATTCCTACAGCTAGCCTGCTGAGCAAAGGTTGATTTTGCAACCCTTGACCCACCCCAATTTTACCTGTGGCCCTGTCCCCCGCTGTCAACCGGCCCCCGAAAAATTGCTCAGGAGGGATTGCAGCACCCAGGGTTAAAAAGGTACCCCCCCAGTAAGGTACTTTATAGAGCAGGACGTATTTAGCCAGAACTTCCCCTGCCCCACTCACTTTGAGCAAGCGGATGTCGTTCGTCACGGTTCCAGAGTTGTAAAGTGGGTGAGCGATGGATTCTTGCACCCCGAAAATCTGCTGCGAGGCCTCGGGGGCCACGAGGGAGTGGGCGCCAAGCACGATGCGGACAGACGGCGATCGCCTGGAGTTTCAGTTTGGAAAGCACGGTTAAAAAGCAGCAGATACTGACTGATTTGATCAGACAAAAACCAAAAAGTATAACCCAGAAGCAATGACAAACCTAGATAGCATCTTAAAAAGCAGAGACATCACCTTGCCAACAAAGGTCCGTATAGTAAAAGCTATGGTTTTCCCAGCAGTGATGTATGGAAGTGAGAGCTGGACCATAAAGAAGGCTGATCGCCGAAGAATGGATGCTTTTGAATTCTGGTGCTGGAGGAGACTCTTGAGAGTCCCATGGACTGCAAGAAGATCAAACCTCTCCATTCGGAAGGAAATCAGCCCTGAGTGCTCACTGGAAGGACAAATCCTGAAGCTGAGGCTCCAAGACATTGGCCACCTCAGGAGAAGAGAAGACTCCCTGGAAAAGACCCTGATGTTGGGAAAGATGGAGGGCGCAAGAAGAAGGGGATGACAGAGGATGAGATGGTGGGACAGTGTTCTCAAAGCTACCAGCATGAGTTTGACCAAACTGCGGGAGGCAGTGAAAGACAGGAGGGCCTGGCGTGCTCTGGTCCAGGGGGTCACGAAGAGGCGGACACGACTAAACGACTCAACAACAACAATTGGTTGTGTTTAGAATAAATTTAGGAAACCTCATTGATAATAATATTTGTATGAGATTGTGTGGGGAAACTACGGAATAACGGATACAATTTTGCTTAAAATGTATATAGGAAGTGCAGCGTAAGCGATGGAAGTCAATCAATGGAATTGTATTATTGAGATATTTGTAGAATAAATTTGGAAGAAATTCTTCCAACTTTTCTTCTTCTTCTTCTTCCAACTTTTCTTCTTATTTTTTCTTTTCTTCCTTATTTCTTTTTTGTTCTTTTTTATATGTCTGTGCTTATGTGAAATATATATGTATGTATGTATTTGCAGTATTTCGCTTGTATTTTGTAATAATTATGTTAAATAAAATTTAATTAAAAAAACAGCAAGCAGACACAGTAAGGGAAGGCAGGAAAATCCACTCAGCGGGAACAGCCCAGACAGGCAGCTATCTGTCTTACTGGCCCAGTTGCTGCACAATAGCCATTGCACATTCGTAAGAAATTGATCTTTTAATCTGGCAGCACCTAAACTCTGGAACTCCCTGCCACTTGAACTTGAGCAGGTGCCTCCGCTGTCGTTCTTTCAGTCCCTGTGAAAAATGTTCCTGTTTAGACGAGTCCAACCAGACATGTAGGATGTGGACGTACGATCGAATCTGTCCTTGGTTTATTGCTGAGTTTTTAATCTTAGAAAAGCAGTGAATGGCCCCCTCAACGTCACCCAGCGAGGATTGTGGCTGAGTGGTGGATTTGAACAACACATGAAAAACTTAAAACAAATCCTTATTTCCTGATGAATAGCCTTTGGACTAGGAAGGGGCGCGGGTGGCGCTGTGGGTTAAACCACAGAGCCTAGGACTTGCCGATCGGAAGGTTGGCGGTTCAAATCCCCGTGACGGGGTGAGCTCCCATTGCTCGGTCCCTGCTCCTGCCAACCTAGCAGTTCGAAAGCACCTCAAAGTGCAAGTAGATAAATAGGTACCGCTCCAGTGGGAAGGTAAACGGCGTTTCCGTGCACTGCTCTGGTTCGCCAGAAGCGGCTCAGTCCTGCTGGCCACATGACCCGGAAGCTGTACGCCGACTCCCTCGGCCAATAAAGCGAGATGAGCGCCGCAACCCCAGAGTCGGTCACGACTGGACCTAATGGTCAGGGGTCCCTTTTACTTTAGCATTTGGACTATAATGTAACTTAAATAGAAAACTATCTTTAGAAAGATCCCCCCCCCCGGCATTTTATTTTAAAAATCCGATTTAAATCCAGAAAATCTGATTTAAATAAGAAAATCAGATTTGTAAGAAAATCAGATTTGTTTCGATTTTTAAAAAACAGGATCATTGATTTTTATCCACCCTGGTTTCAACTTACCTGGGCATCAGGCAGTGAGCCGCCGTCATGACCCACCTTCGCCGCACCAAGAACCCACCGCAGACGTGCGCCCCATTCACCTGGATGGAGGCCATGAAGGGCTGGGAATGGGGCACAATTTCCTTGCCCCCGATAACCCAGCCCCCCCAAGCGCTAGGGGCGAAGAACCAGAGACCTGTGCGAGAAAAGGCCATCGGATGAATTGGGTCAGAAAACGTCCGGCAGGTTGCAGCAGAACTATTTAAAAGCAGTTCTCCAAAGTTGCGTCGGGAGACAACAAAAGGAACATTTACAGTCAGAGCTCGGAAGTCGAACAGAATCCGTTCCGGAAGTCCGTTCGACTTCCAAAACGTTCGGAAACCAAAGCGCAGCTTCCAATTGGCTGCAGGAAGCTCCCGCAGCCAATCGGAAGCTTCGGAACCAGACGTTTAGGTTCCAAAGAACGTTCGCGAACCGAAACACTCACTTCTGGGTTTGTGGTGTTCGGGATCCGAAATATCTGAGTCCCAAGGAATTTGGGATCAGAGGTACGACTGTATGCAGTTTCAGCGGAGTATGGAATAGTTTAGGCCCCAAAGGATATTATTTTATTTGCAGAGTAATGGATAGGTATGCTTTCAAAATGACAGCAAGGCTGTTCTTCTATGGTTCTCCACGGCGTGTTGTGAGCAGGGATTTTCAACTCCGACAGATATGAAAAGAGAAAGACTTCCTTGTGTTGGAGGATTGAGAGCGGCTAATGGATTGAGGTCGAATCCTGACAGAAGTGCTGTTTCTGGGGGACAGGGGGCGGGCAGGTGTGGGGGACTCCCTGGTCCTGAATGGGGTCACTGTGCCCCTGAAGGACCAGGCGCGCAGCCTGGGAGTCATTTTGGACTCACAGCTGTCCATGGAGGCGCAGGTCAATTCTGTGTCCAGGGCAGCTCCATTTGGTACGCAGGATGAGACCCTCCCTGCCCGTAGACTGTCTCACCAGAGTGGTGCATGCTCTGGTTATCTCCCGCTTGGACTACTGCAATGCACTCTACGTGGGGCTACCTTTGAAGGTGACCCGGAAACTACAGCTAATCCAGAATGCGGCAACTAAACTGGGGACTGGGAGCGGCCGCCAAGACCATATAACCCCGGTCCTGAAAGACCTACATTGGCTCCCAGTACGTTTCCGAGCACAATTCAAAGTGTTTGTGTTGACCTTTAAAGCCCTAAACAGCCTCGGTCCAGTATCCCTGAAGGAGCGTCTCCACTCCTATCGTCCATCCCGGACACCTGGGTCCATCTCCCGAGGGCCTTCTGGCGATTCCCTCCCTGCGAGAAGTGAGGTTACAGGGAACCAGGCAGAGGGCCTTCTCGGTGGTGGCGCCCACCCTGTGGAACGCCCTCCCACCAGATGTTAAAGAGAACAACAACTATCTGACTTTTAGAAGACATCTGAAGGCAGCCCTGTTTAGGGAAGCTTTTAATGTTTGATGTTTTATTGTGTTTTTAATATCCTGTTGGAAGCCACTCAGAGTGGCTGGGGAGGCCCGGCCAGATGGGTGGGGTGTAAGTAATAGATGATGATGATGGTGATGATTACTGCATTGCTTTGGGTTGGACTAGATGACTCTTGTGGTCCCTTCAAATTCTTACGTAGATTCTATGAAGGCTCCCTATCAATGTATATACATCAATACAGTGGTACCTCTGGTTAAGAACTTAATTCATTCCGGAGGTCCGTTCTCAACCTGAAACTGTTCTTAACCTGAGGTACCACTATAGCTAATGGGGCCTCCGGCTGTTGCTGCGCGATTTCTGTTCTCATCCTGAAGCAAATTTCTTAACCTGAGGTACTATTTCTGGGTTAGCGGAGTCTGTAACCTGAAGTGTCTGTAACCCGAGGTACCATTGTACAGAGCCAGAGTAATCTCTGTGAATTTGTTGGGTCTCCTTTCCCTACCCCTCACACGTAGCAGAGAAAGAAAAACCAAAGTGTTGCTTCAGATTAAACTGAAACAGCAGTATGGCGAAAGGCGGCAGATATATGTGAACTGATGTGGTTTTACATGAGGAAGAATGGTGGGAGATGGGAGCCAGAGAACTGTAGAGTTGGAAGAGACCACTGGGACCATCTAAAAACTTCTTTGCATCTATTTACTGATAAAAGCATTCATGCCCCTGGCCTATTACAGTGTCTCCAAAATTTTTTGCACATCACTTCGGAAGACAGACGAACTAACGCCAGTGTACAGTGGTACCTCAGGTTACATATGCTTCAGGTTACAAATGCTTTAGGTTACAGACTCCGCTAACCCAGAAATAGTGTTTCAGGTTAAGAATTTGGTTCAGGATGAGAACAGAAATTGTGCTCCGGCAGAGCGGCAGCAGGAGGAGGCCCCATTAGCTAAAGTGGTACTTCAGGTTAAGAACAGTTTCAGGTTAAGAACGGACCTCTGGAACGAATTAAGTACTTAACCTGAGGTACCACTGTATTGGAAGAAGCAAAGATCACCCGTGTCAAAGCGATGATTCTTTGACATCAACTTCGTTGGACTGGTCATGTTGTGCGGATGCCTGATTATGGTCTTACAAAGCAACTACTCTATTCCCAACTTAAAAATAGAAAGCGTAATGCTGGTGGTCGACAAGAGAGGTTCAAAGACTCTCACAAGGGAAATCTTTAAAAATGTAGTATAAACACCGACAACTGGGGAACACTGGCCTGCGAGCACTCCAGTTGGAGAACAGCCTTGACCAAAGGTGTCGTGGGCTTTGAAGACACTCGAACTCAGGACGCAAGGGAGAAACGTACTAAGAGGAAGGCAGGCTTGGCAAACCCTCACCGGGATCAACTCCTGCCCGGAAACCTGTATCTCCACTGTGGAAGGACGTGAGGATCCAGAATTGGCCTCCACAGTCCCTTACGGACTCACTGTTAAGACCGTTTTCATGGAAGACAATCTTACTCGGCTACGAGGGATCGCCAAAGATGACGACGACAGTGTCCTCAGGGTGGCAGAGAGATTGTAACCCGAACGCACCCGAAACTTCCCATCTTACCTGCTTGGAGAAGGACGAGAAGGAACCTTGGCGTTCTCACGAGGAGGAATGCCCGAGAGGCTTTTGCCATCTTCAAGGAACGGGATCTGTATTCGAGGGATCTCTGGGCGAAAGGATTCGACCGGGAGAATAGATCTTTGGAGGGGGGAAAGGAGCCTTGTGTAGCCTTCCTTTAGGGAAGTAGCTCAGAGCTTAAACCGGCGCCTAACCCAACAGTGGAGGTCGGTGGTTCGCCTTCCTCCTCGTCAGCGCAAGGGATGGATCCGGGAAGGCGTTACTCAAGCCAGCGTGGTTTCCTCATCCTGGGGGGATTAGGAAACATTTTCCACCGGGCCCCCTGAAGAGAAAGAGCGAGTCCAGGCTCAGAAGTGGGGGGCGAAGGGGGTTGGCAGCCTTTACTCTGGTATATCTAAATTAAAAAATTCCTTCCAGTAGCACCTTAGCAATAACAAACTTAGTTGGTCTCTAAGGTGCTACTAGGGACGTGGGTGGCGCTGTGGGTTAAACCACAGAGCCTAGGACTTGCCGATCAGAAGGTCGGCGGTTTGAATCCCCGCAATGACAGGGTGAGCTCCTGTTGCTCGGTCCCTGCTCCTGCCAACCTAGCAGTTCGAAAGCACCTCAAAGTGCAAGTAGATCAATAGGTACTGCCCCGGCGGGAAGGTAAACGGCGTTTCTGTGCGCTGCCTGGTTCGCCAGAAGCGGCTTAGTCCTGCTGGCCACATGACCCGGAAGCTGTACGCCGGCTCCCTCGGCCAGTAAAGTGAGATGAGCGCCGCAACCCCAGAGTCGGCCACGATGGGACCTAATGGTCAGGGGTCCCTTTACCTTTTAAGGTGCTACTGGAAGGAATTTTATTTATTTTGTTTCGACTACGGCAGACCAGCACGGCTACCTACCTGTATGTGGTATACGTGGTATACAGCGGTTCCGCTCCTTTCTCCCGGGCCGTGTCCAGAAAGTGGTTGTGGGGGATGAGTGTTCAGACTCCTGGGCTCTCACTTGTGGGGTGCCTCGGGGCTCCGTCCTCTCCCCCATGCTTTTAAATATCTATATGAAGCCACTGGGAGAGATCATCAGGGGGTTTGGACTGGGTGTCCATCAATATGCAGTTGATACCCAAATCTACCTCTCTTTTAAATCGGAACCAGTGAAGGTCCTGTGTGAGTGTCTGGAGGCGGCTGGATGATGGATGGCGGATAACGGATTGAGGTTGAATCCTGACAAGGCAGAAGTGGTGTTTTTGTTGGGCAGGCAGGTGTGGAGGACTCCCTGGTCCTGAATGGGGTAACTGTGTCCCTGAAGGACCAGGTGCACAGCCTGGGGGTCATTTTGGACCCACAGCGTCCATGGAGGCGCAGGTCAGTTCTGTGTACAGGGCAGCTGCCCACCAGCTCCATCTGGTACGCAGGATGAGACCCTCTCTGCCCGCAGACTGTCTGGCCAGAGTGGTGCACACTCTGGTTATCTCCCACTTGGACTACTGCTATGTGTTCCTCACTTCCTCCAGCGTTCAGGGGGTTGGACTAGATGACCATTGGATCCCTTCCAACGCCACGATTCTGTAATTCTAGGATTCTGACTGTTGTTATGCTTTTTAAAATCATTTTTTATTACATGTTCTTAACGTTGTACAATGCCCTTGGATCTATTGATAAGGGGTGGTACATAAACTGATGATGATGATGATGAAGGCTGCTTTACACTGAGCCAGACCCCTGGTCCAGGGAGCTGAATACTAATAAAGTTCATGCATTAGCTGCTCCGTTCCTCAAAATAATAATTAAAAAAAGGACCCCTGACCATTAGGTCCAGTCATGGCCGACTCTGGGGTTGTGGCGCTCATCTCGCTTTATTGGCCGAGGGAGCCGGCGTACAGCTTCCGGGTCACGTGGCCAGCAGGACTAAGCTGCTTCTGGCGAACCAGAACAGCGCACAGAAATGCCGTATACCTTCCTGCTGGAGCGGTACCTATTTATCTACTTGTACTGGCGTGCTTTTGAACTGCTAGGTGGGCAGGAGCAGGGACCGAGCAACGGGAGCTCACCCTGTCATTGCGTGGATTCGAACCGCCAACCTTCCAATTGGCAAGCCCTAGGCTCTGTGGTTTAGACCACAGCGCCACCCGCGCCCCAATAATAATAATTTTATTGTCATTGTGCAACCTGTGTACAATGAAATTAAACGACCCTCCCTCCCCCCACCAAACACTCAATCTCTCATCGAACAACACACCACCTCGCAAGCCAATTTTGCTATGTTACGTTAATATTTTCTATTATCTATATGCCGCCCAAAGCCGTCTCTTCCATGCATTTGCCCAACCCCCTTTTGGAAGCCATCCAAGCTGGCCTTCCCTGCTTACTGTGGCAGAGAGTTCCACAGTTTAATGCCATGCTCCGCGAACGACTCCCGCATCTCCCTGCTGGCTTTACAGTGTCTCTGTACTGTTTATTTACCCATGAGATCATTTCAACACAGGGCGCTGCTTAATCTTTTAATTATCTCTCAAGTTTCAACCAAGTTTCCAAGTTTTATTACGGCAAAAGCCAGTGACACTAAACACCACAAGATCAAACAAAAAGAAATCAACAACAACATCAGAAAAGAAAAGAAAAAAGGATTACACAAGGGAACTTCGCAGTGTGCCATTCAACAGAGGAGATTTACGCTTCCTGATTACTAAAGTGCAAAATTTGGCCACCTCATATGATATTGAGCTTGAGGAATCTTCCAGAAGGTATTTTCGTAGAATTTCGGGGGAGGATTCCAAATAATGTTGAAGGGGTATAAATTTTGATAAAAGCGGCAAAATAAGTTGAACTCGCTCTTCACTATAAAATTCGCAAAATAGAAGGATGTGTGTGACAGATTCTACCTTATTAGACATACAGGGGCAGAGACGCGCATGCATTGGTACCCGCGTGAATTTGCCGTACAGCACTGCTGAGGGCATTGTCTCAAAGCGGGCTCTAGAGAAAGCCCATCTATAAGCTTCGTTAGTGATGTTAGTTAAGTAAGGGGCAGCTGCAAAATTAGGCCAAGCTTTTAAACATCTATATGTCTCCGGGAGTAGGGCGTCTTCTTGTTGTAATTCGACATCGTAAAGTCTCTGAGTGATAATTGCTTTTGCCTTGTTCAAAGTTCCAATAAAAAGGTTTTCAGGGTTTAGGCCAATTTGTTTTCTCTCTCGTTTCTTTTTTTTGAGTGTGGAAACCTCCGGGGAAGCAATTTATAAACGAAACAAGCGATTATGTAAGAACGCTCAGCTCCATCGCAGCCAAACGGAGGGAAGGAAAAAGAGAGGCAAAAGACACACACAACCCAACAAAGGAGTGCTTTTATCATTCTATTTTATTAGATATTTCCAAAAATAAAGGGGGAGGGGGGATGGAATGCCAGAAGGCAGCGACGGACGACATTGCATACAAGAATTCCACCTTGTCTCCGTACGGTTCTACGCCTGGATACAGAAATCTGGTTTGGTGTTGCCTCTTTCCAAAAGAACGGAGGGCAGGAAGGAGGAGGAGGAAGCACAATGGGATTGTCCACTTACTATATCAGGAAAGAGAACTTTTTCTTTTTTAAAAAAAAACGCCAAAACACCGAAATTCTCCTTAAATAAAGCGTTTTAATAATAAATTACAACAGTTAAAAACGAACGGCGCGGGGGGGCCCCACACCCGACAGGAGCTGAAATAATAATAATAATAAAAATAATAAAATACGCTTCGACGCCCCAAGCCTTTGGGCTGAACGGGGAAAGAGGTACGTCCCTGAAGGGATCGATGGGCATGGCCGGGTCGCGAGAGACCCTCCCAGCCAAGGAAGAAATGGGGAGATATGGGGAGGTGGAATAAATGCTCCCCCCCGAGGAAAGAACCTGATGTAACAGTAGGAAAGGCTGTCCTGTTTTGTAGGATGAGGTTACATTCCTCCCCTTTTTAAAAAAAAAACAGGATTTTGCTTCCCTACCCCCAATACAAGAAGTTTTGCATCTTCCACATGGGAGCCACATGGTCTATAGAAAGGATGGAGGATGAATTCATCACACACTTCGGAAAAAAAAACCCCCACAGCTTATTTACAAAGGGCGGAGGGGTAGGAGATAAATCTTTCTTTAAAAATCAAGAGAGAGAGAGGAATTTTTTTCTGTTGGGATGCATTCGTAGATATACGCATATATATATATATATATATCGAGAGAGAAAGGAAACCGCCTCTGGTTTTACAGCAAAACTACAATGGTTCATCGTCAAGACAGCGATTTACACTTCTGGGAGGGGGCGGGCGGGGAGAAATCCCAAACAGAAGAGGTGATATGTGACCATCGACCTAGAGCACGCCCTGCAGGATTTCTGCCCCCCTTCCCCAAAATCCTGCGCGCCCCCTTCTGTACAAAGCGCGTCAAAACGGGGGTGAGCGCTCAAGTTCCAAAAACACGTTGCAAAACGAAATAAAACCGGGAGAGATATAAATATATATATATTTATAATGTACATAGAGACACGCACACCCCACGGGTCTAATGTAGACTTCTAAGAAAAGATGTCCGATGTCGCTCCCTGCTGGCCAACAGCACCAATTTTGTCTTTCCTGCTGAAATGGGTGGGAAGGAGTAGCTCCCCGCTCTGAAAGGGTGGGCTTAGCTGTTTTGGGGTGGCGGGGAAATTTAAAAGGGTGGTGGCGAACACAGCACAAGCAGGCGTCAGGAAATGGCAGCCGGGACAGACTCGGCCAACCGGGCGCCCCCAGGCAGCTCGGACTACAGCTCCTATCGCCCGCGACGTGGGGCAGGGCTCCAAGCTGGCGAGAGCTTCCACGGAGAGGTTTTTGAAGGCGGATTGTCAAGATGGAGACGGGAGGAAAGAGTGAGCAGGAAAGGCGGGCGAAGGAATCAAGTCCGCTCACCAGGAGTAACGCCAAAGGTTCACAGAGCTTTGCAACCGGCTCTCAGACACCCTAAATATGTTCCTGTCGTTGAACTGCAAAGCCAAACGACTCTAGAAGTTGGTGGCAGGTTTCTTTGACAAGGAAGGAGAGATCTCTCCCCTTAAGTCAAAGAAAGGATCCCTCCGATTCTGGATCTCTCGTGGAGGCAGATGGCTAGGACGCCCAGGAAGGGAAAGGAGAGCTTTTCTGTGTTTCAAAGGCAGATTTGAGGCTCTGCCACGGGGAGAGGCACGGCCGGGCTTTCTCTTGAAGGCTGCGCTGAGAGGGACAAGACCTTTCGCTTCTCAAGGGCTATTTAAGGAAACTGCTTCCCCAAGAGGACATTTGTCTGTGCAAACAAAACAGACGGCGAGCGAGCGAGCGTACGCACAGGCAAGCTAACGCAGCTTCGGCTGTGGAAATATCTCGCCTTCGCCGTCTTTTCAGCGACGTGCCTGGGGGAGCCTTTGAAAAACCTCCAAGAAGCTTTGAACTGCAACTCCCGCCAGCTGGCTGGCCGGGGGGCTGATGGCAGCCGCAGCCCAAAATGTCAGGAGGGCTGGATTTGTAACACTGCCTGCCGTTCCGGCACGCGGCAGGCCTCCTCTCAAAGGAACCGCGATTCGTGCTACCTGGGTCTCGGTTGCGAAGAGCAGCGTACGAGACGCTCAAACCGGTTCTGTCCCAAAGACCAGGTGGGCGGAAACTGTTAGGATGGAGAATTTTTAAAGAGAAAAAAAGCGCCTGCCTCGCTTGCAAAGCCTCGCCAGACAGCTCTTCCCTCTGCCTGTTGCATCCTGCGAGGATAACCTTCTCCTGCGGGCTGAAAGGTCCTCCAAAGTCGATGCGACGTGGAGCCGTCCAAAAACGCCACCCAAAGCTTCGGTGAAAGCCAGCTGCCTTTGGCCACCGGAACAAGGGACTTGTTTCTCACACTTCTTTCAGGAACGCAGATCAACATGGCAAGAGGAAAGGAGAGGAGAGGGCCGTCTCTCAACCTCACCGCCAGGCAAGACGCCGCCTCGTCGAAATCTCTGGGCTGGGCCAGCTGTGCGCAGATGCTTCGCTTAAAAGACTCGCGCGCTGAAGAGCCCCTGCGGATTTTGGGGGAGAAGGGCCCAAAACTGACACACAAACACACACACAAAATGCTCAATGTTGAAATGAATGGCTCACGGGAGCCAAAATGACTGCTTCTGCGCCACGTCCACGGAGACAGCCTTGCCAACCCTGGCACAGCAGTATTTCTGACCACGCCGAGTTCCTTGGGGGCTCCTTGATTTCCCCACTTTCTGAGCGGAAAGCCGTTTCCCATTTCCCGGGGAATCAAGGGGGGGGGGGTTTGCGGCCACCCGGGTGACCAACCGTGCAGGTTCACAATGCCGCCCCCCTCTCCTTCGCGCCCCCAAAAGTGCAGTAAACTGTTCCTTAATAATAATTCTTTAAAAAAGAAAAAAAAGCACGACAGTGCTACAATTCTGTGCAAGGACGGAAAAAATAAATACATGATTTTAAAATAAAACAGAGAGGAAGTTCACAGTATCACATACAGACAGGTAGCTACAATATAGTGCACTTTGAGGGGGGGATATATATATGTATAAATTGGTCACTACCCAGAATTAAGGGGCCCTTACCCAGCTTGATACATGCCCCCCCCCAAGGAGGAGGAGCTGTTTACAGGTCGTTGCTCGGATGGATATAAATTCGCATCTTGAGGGGGGAGAGGAGGGAGAGAACGAGACGCGGTTGATGGAGGTTATTCTTCCTGTCTTCTCCAGGGCCGGGTCGGGATCCAGGAGGTGCGACGATGCCCCTGCTCCCCGTCCCAGCTGAGCGGCAGGCAGCAGGGCTGGGCGAGAGGGGACCCCGCGACTGGTGGCAAGAAGGACGATTCGTTTCTTGGGGTTGGTTGGGGGCTTTGCATAGAAGTTACTGCAGGAGGGGGACAAAAAAATGGAAAGAGAAAGGAGTTACTGGAAGAGCAAAACAAAACGGTTTCTGGCTGGTATTACAATGGTACCTCGGATTACATACGCTTCAGGTTACAGACTCCGCTAATCCAGAAATAGTACCTCGGGTTAAGAACTTTGCTTCAGGATGAGAACAGAAATCGTGCTCCGGCAGCGCGGCAGCAGCAGGAGGCCCCGTTAGCTAAAGTGGTGCTTCAGTTTAAGAACAGTTTCAGGTTAAGAACGGACCTCCGGAACGAATTAAGTACTTAACCCGAGGTACCACTGTACTATCCTGCAATCTATGCTCGGGGCAGGTGCGAAAAGGGGGGTTCGGAAAAAGGCATCGATGCACGGCACCAGCCCCACTTGGCCGGCTGAGACTCATGCGCCGCCTTCGTACAAATTGACACATGTATTGTGGCGTAGTAAATCCTGTAGTGACTGTGGGGACAGACGGCTGCCGGCGCATGACCCTTGTTGCTTTTAAAGCAGGGTTTTCCCAAGCTGGGGGGCTCTCCCATTGTTGTCGGACTACAACTCCCATCATCCCCGACCGCTGGACGATGGGAGTTGTAGTCCGACAACAGCGGGAGAGCCCCCCAGCTTAGGAAAACCCTGCTTTAAAGGCTGTGTTGGCCGTCGCTGCACAAAGCTCAAGGTTCTTTTCCAGAGTTTCATCGTGCTTTTCAACAACCTGCCCGCCCAAGATTGTGGAAGCTCTTGCAACTGATACAGAATGCAAGGTAAAATACCGCATTTGTAAGGTAACTCGCAGGCAGCTAGAACAGCTTAGGAATTACACCCGACTACAAAATTCTCCATTTCGTTCACTGATATAAACCGTGAAGTGGTAAACAGGTAATGGAGAAAGATTTCTGTAGTTCAAGATTCTTGGATTAATTTAAAGGTAAAGGGGACTCCTGACCGTTAGGTCCAGTCGTGGCCGACTCTGGGGTTGCGGCGCTCATCTCGCTTTACTGGCCGAGGGAGCCGGCCTACAGCTTCCGGGTCATGTGGCCAGCAGGACTGAGCCACTTCTGGCGAACCAGAGCAGCGCACGGAAACGCCGTTCACCTTCCCGCCGGAGCGGTACCTAGTTATCTACTTGCACTTTGACGTGCTTTCGAACTGCTAGGTTGGCAGGAGCTGGGACCGAGCAACGGGAGCTCACCCTGTCGCGGGGATTCGAACCGCCAACCTTCTGATCGGCAAGTCCTAGGCTCTGTGGTTTAACCCACAGTGCCACCTGTGTCCCTTATCCACAGCAATACAGGATCTACAAATGTTGGGAATAATAAGGCAAGCTTTCGGGGACATGCAACGAGTCTGCTTCATCAGGACGCGATCAGAGAAGGAGCTTTTCCCCCGTGACCCAAACGGTTATCTCATGCACACACCCCCAGCGACTTACTGTATCGCTCTCCTCGTCGGAGACAGAGTGGATCTGAGTGTTATAATGGAGCGGCGAATACACCCAGCTCCGTTCGTCTGTTGGCTGCTGCACAGCAAAGCAAGAGCAGAGGCAGGAAGGAGAGGAAAACGAAGAAAGAGAAAGAGAGAGACAGACAGATGAGAATAAGGACAGTTCGGAGCACAACTGTGTAGCAGGAAAGAGAAAGAGAGCGCGCAGAGCACAGGCCAGCCTTTTTCCAAACAAAGGGGTTGCCTTTCGGATATTTTAGGGCTGCGACTTCCCTATCCGCCCCCCCCCCTTCTGCAAAATAACACAAGAAGAATCTGGGTACAAGTTTCTGCTCTGCAAACGCCTTAACTAGGAACACAGCACAGCCGGGTTTGAGTCCTGCTGGAGGTGCAACAGCTGGGATACGGCAGAAAATTCCGGGGAGATTTAGCCGTGGAAGTATTAACTGGCCGCACGTTCCTCTATAATTTAACTATTCGATAGCTGCTCAGGGAGACCAGAACAACGAATTCCATGAGCTCACTATGAAGCCATCTATAAACTATGAATACCATCTCCTGGTATGCCCCGCAGAGGACCTTAAGGTCCATGAACAACCATAGTTTAGAGGTCCCGAGCCCTAAGGAAGTCAGACTATCCTCCACCAGGGCCAGGGCCTTTTCAGTGATGGCTCCGACCTGGTGGAATGCTCTGTCCCAGGAGACCAGGGCCCTGCAGGATTTAACCCCCTTCCGCAGGGCCTGTAAGACAGAGCTATTCCGCCTGGCCTTTAATTTGAATTCAGCCTGATCTTTTATTCCCCTTCCCTTCCCTCCTCCTCTATGAAGATCACCCGCTCTGAGACCCCACAGCTTATTCTCCCCTGGCCTCCTTGCTGGCCCAAGTAGGACCAATTCAGCCAGCTAGCCCTGGGGATTATCTAATGCTTATTTCCCCTAAGTTGATTTTTGAATTTTATTGTTATTCATGTTTTTATACTGTATTTTATGCTGCTTTTATAATGAAGTGTTTTAAATTTGTTGTTAGCCGCCCTGAGCCCGGTTTTTGAACTGGGAAGGGCGGGGTATAAATAAAAAAATATTATTATTATTATTATCCACTCCTGTCTTGCCTCGGCCTCAGTTTTCCCCATCTGCAATATGGGGAGAATACCAACCTACCTTACAGGGCGGTTGTAGAAATATTGCAACGTAACTACATAAACTGCTGTTCGTGTTAGAGAAGAAGAGGAGTTTGGATTTGATACCCCGCCTTTCACTCCCTTTAAGGAGTCTCAAAGCGGCTCACATTCTCCTTTCCCTTCCTCCCCCACAACAAACACTCTGTGAGGTGAGTGGGGCTGAGAGACTTCAGAGAAGTGTGCCTGGCCCAAGGTCACCCAGCAGCTGCATGCGGAGGAGCGGGGAAGCGAACCCGGTTCCCCAGATTACGAGTCCACCGCTCTGAACCACTACACCACACTGGCTCTCAGTGTTAGGGCCGGCTAGCTTAGCACTGCGAGCGACATTCGGCATTCTGCCACCACAGCCCCTGGGCATTTCGAAGCTGTAGCTGAGCCCCGGCAGCGGATTTCACTTACGTCCCCAGAGGAAACCGAGGCGGCTCGGAGCCTGCGCAGGCGTGGGGAGTAAATCCAGTACCTTCCGTCTGTGAACTGGGTGGGGCACGGCAGGGCAGATGATGGAAGATTTTTGGGGGGTTGGGGGGGAAATAAAGAAAGCAGGGGAGAGGAAGATGGGAAAGGATGGATGGGAGGTGGAGAAAGAAAGAAAAAAAAGATGATGTTGGAAGGGGTGAGAATGAATGATCATGAAACAGAGAGAAAAGCTGATGGAGGCAGTTTTTGTAGGGGAAGAGGAGGACTGTTGCTGGAACCCAAGCTGCATGGAAAAGGTTTTGCTGGAGCTCAGATGCATGAAGGGGGATGTTGCTGCAGCAGGAAATCACCCTCCCCAATTGCAGGAAGGCATGCAGGGATGCAACTCAGGTCAACACCCAAAAAAATAAATAAAGTTAAAGGTAAAGGGACCCCTGACCATTAGGTCCAGTCATGGCCGACTCTGGGGTTGCGGCACTCATCTCACTTTACTGGCCGAGGGAGCCGGCGTACAGCTTCCGGGTCATGTGGCCAGCAGGATGAAGCCGCTTCTGGCGAAGCAGAGCAGTGCACGGAAACGCCGTTTACCTTCCCGCCAGAGTGGTACCTATTGATCTACTTGCACTTTGACGTGCTTTCGAACTGCTAGGTGGGCAGGAGCAGGGACCGAGCAACCCGTTGCGGGGATTCGAACCGCCGACCTTCTGAGTCCTAGGCTCAGTGGTTTAACCCACAGCTCCACCCGCGTCCCGTTAAGATAGTAAAATTCACATCAAATTGGTGTTTTAGGGTTTGTTTTTAAAAGTCTGGAATGGATTAATCTGTTTTGCATTCCTTTTTATGGGAAAGCAGCGTGCCTTGGTTTTGGAACGCTTTGGTTTTGGAACGGACTTCCGGAACGGATTAAGTTTGATAACCAAGGGGCCACTGTACAGGCTCATCGAACTCCGTATCATTGGGCTCATCGAACTCCGTATCATGTACGATGGCTGGCAAGGTCTCCCCTGTGATTTGGGGCAAGTTTTCTTTCCAAATCCTACCTGGAAAGGCTGAACTGAAGAAAGGGAAGCTACATCTCCCATAGTTGCAGAACCAACGAATACAGGAGAACGTTGGGTTTGTTTTTGGGGGGTCGGGAGGAGGAATTACACACTCAAAAAAACCCCCAGGAAAGTCAGAAGCACAGCAGTCCACAAATGCCAGATGGCCAATTCCGAACAGCAAATGTTATAATGAACAAAGCAACCGAGGCAGATTGCGTTTCCACTTCACATGCGTTTCAAACCACACGGCGCAGTTGTTTGTTTTTTTAAAAAAGAGCGAAACGAAAAGCAAAACAGGAGCCGATTCCCTTCTGTAGCTGTTTGGAGAAGCTGCTTTGCAGAGCAAAGGAGAAAAGGAGGGGGGCAAGGGGGGGAGGCAGATCTGAGGCAGGATCCAGCAAGGGGCGTGTGGTGCTGCCCCCCCGGCTGAAAGGGCTGGGGCTGGAGTCACTGGGGGGCACAAGTAAGGAAAGGGGTCAAAACCCAGTCCTCTGGGGCAGGGACTGTTCAGCTAAAGCCGTCGGAGAGGGCCAGAGTCCATGTCAGTCCTACTCAGAGTAGCCCCGCTGTGGGCAGAACACTAGGCACATCCAACCCACGCATTTAGAGCATCGCTTCGAGCAGACGTGGCTTCCTGTCCCCAAAGGATCATGGGAACTGTAGTTCTGCTCAGGGTGCTGTTAGGCATAGGCAAACTCGGCCCTCCAGATGTTTCGGGACTACAACTCCCATCATCCCTAGCTAACAGGACCAGTGGCCAGGGATGATGGGAACTGTAGTCCCAAAACATCTGGAGGGCCGAGTTTGCCTATGCCTGCTGCTAGGAGAGCCCTCGTTCCCCTCGCAGGACTACAATCCCCAGAGTGGCTCGGGGGTCAACCCCTCCTCCCAGGGAATGCTGGGAATTGTAGTTCTCAGAGGGGGGTTGCTAAGAACAGTTCCCAGCAATCTTTGGGGGAAACCACAACTGTTTAAAGAGAGAAATGCATGTTGAAGATTGGTTGGATACAGCCCAGGATCTCGCCCCTTCCCCAGATGGGCTGGGGGTCAGATTGAGAGTTTATGGGGCACAGGGGCAGCTAGAGAACGATGAGCCTTCGAGGTGGGACTGTGCAGGTAGAGTGGAGTGGAACTCCTCCTGCTTCCTTCCAGGGGGTCTTCCTTTCAATGGGTCTACGAGTAGGATTAGGAACCCAAGGAGAGTGTGCTAGATCAGCCCTGTGGCCTGTCTGGTCCAGCTTCCTGCTCTCTCAGGGGCCGACCAGATGCACGTTCAAAGTTCCCTGCTTGTAGAAAGCTAGGTCATCAGCAAGATGCCAGTTTAATTACGTGCAAGGGAGTTTAACAGCCCAAATTCGTTTTAGCCACACACTGCGTGAAGGACTTTCTCTTATTGGTCCTGACTTTGGACGCTGGCGCCCGGGGAGTATCTCCCGCCTTGCTTAAAGAAAAACATGGCGTCACTTCCTGTCTTACTGAAGCCACTTCCGCCCTTAACCTTGCCACTTCCTTGGGGAAACGAGTCTCTTTTTCTACTTATTTATGGTGGGCATTGCAAAAACAAGATGCCATGGAGGGGCAGGGCTGAGGAATATCTGGTTTAAGTTCTAGCAGGTTTGGCAAAAGCGAACAGACGGGATTCGGCGTGACAATCTGCGCCCACTCCAAACACACACACACTTTAGCACCCAGACTCACTTTCTCCCTGATTCAGCCTCCCTAGACTTCATCCTCTGAACCCGATTCCGGCTGGAGAGAAAAGAAGCGAGGCCGGTTCACCGATAGCTCCTGGCAGTCATCGCCTCCTGGGTTGTCTACCCAACCCAGGGGAAATACAGCAAGCTTGCCTTACAATGGCAGCTCTCCAGGGTTCCAGGCAGCACCCCTGACTCTGAACCTGGGGCCTTCTGCGTGGGAAGATGCTATACCGTTGAGCTATGCACCGTATTTTTTGCTCCATAAGACACACCTGACCATAAGACACACCTAGTTTTTAGAGGAGGAAAACAAGAAAAAAAATATTCTGAAAGAAACAGTGGATGTATGATTTTTGTGGTTCATGCTATGGCCACAGACATGATATGTGATTTGAAGCTGAGTTTGGGGTAGCCCAATGCAAAAATCCCGAGGATCCATGCTTTGTAACCAGGTTTTTGCACCATTGTGGCCCCACAAAACAGCGGATGTGTGTGTTTTTTGTGCAGGCTATAGCCATGGACATGCAATGCGATCTGATGGTGAATTTGGGGCGACCCAATGCAAAAATCCTGAGGATCCATGTGCTTTGACCTCCCCCTTTCCAGGCAGCCTCCTTTATCGCCAGCTTCCCTTATCTCCCTCCTGATCGCTTGCCGATCAGCTGCTCAGCGGTTTCATTTCAACACCCCCTTCCCTCTTTCTAAAAAATAAAAAGCATAACCTGCTTTTTGCCCCTGGGCAATTCGGCTCCAGGGACCATGCATGACGCACAGTCATTTCCCCTTACTTTTTAGGAGGAAAAAATTGCGTCTTATGGAGCGAAAAATACGGTACTTTTATTTCGAGCGAAAGCTAACACCCTAGTCCTCATGGTTCCGAATAAAGCGCTGGCTTGAACGGGAGCACCAGGAAAGGAAACTGCTTTCTGTAGAGGTCAATATCGTACACAAACAGCTCTCTGGAGTTTTGAGCCCGGGACGTTCCCAGTCCTACCCAGAGATTTGAACCCAGGACCTTCTGTCCCCCCAAAAAACCAGATTCTGTGCCCCCGAGCCACAGCCCGGCTGGCGTTTTTATGAACTCGAGGGGGAAAGAAAAAGAGGGAGAGGAGGCACAGCGAGGCCAGTCGCTTTTCTGACCCTCGCCGTTTCCCTTCGTTTATAAAACGGAACTTACAAAATATATATCCGGGACGGGGAGCTCCTCCTCGTCCGAAGCTTGACTGGCGGGCTCGGAAGCCTGGCTGGCTGTCTCCACCTCCGCCGACGCCTTCGACAGCACCGTGGCGCAAGCCAGAGAGGTCGCCTCCCTGGAAAAGGACCAGAGGGTGTGGAAAGCACAGTCTGAGTCTGGGCTATTTGCTTGCAGGAGGAGCCCTCCCCACTGCGACTCCTTGGCCGAAACCGCAAGGCTGCACACAGTCAGAGTTTACACTGAGTTTACACCGCACAGAGTCCCTTTGCAGCCCCGTCTGGGGACTGGTTGAGGGCCATTTTTCTTGCAAAACTGAGCTTGGCCCCTTCCCCAAACCAAGTGCCTGTCCACCTGTCAACAGAGCCTGCTCAACCCTTGCTCCAGCACGGGGGCTGCAAAGGGACAACGGCTTTTTGAACACCCCCCCCGGGACGTTTTGCTTGCATTACAAAAATGTAACTCCCGCAAATAGAAAGCTTGCACATCAAAGAGAGAAGCCGCCTTTGTGTTTTTTAAACTTAGCTAGCATTAACCTCACCCCCCCAAAAAATGTAGGGGAGGTTGTCAGTTTGCATTTCTTAGTGCAGAAAGTATTGATCTGATGTGTAGAGATCTTTCCTTTTCCAATTAATTCAAGAAGGTTCTGGAAGCCTCTTTTGTGTGAAAGCAACAAGCAGAAGGTTCGTGATGTTTGGGTTATACCTTCAGAGAAGCTGAGTATAACCGACTTAATCTGGTTCTGTTATCTTTTTCTGTCAAGGTCATGCAAAGTAAGGCCAGAAGAAGACTGGATTTTACTATTTCTATCTCTTTTCCTTCTGGTGTGGTGTTCTGCATATAGTGTTAAGGTTTAGACTTATTATGAGTTATTGTAAGTTTAAGTTAAATCTGTTGCAACTGGATTTCTTATGGACAGCGCCAATCCTGAATACACTGGATTTGTGACCATTATGTTCATTTGCTTTCAGTAGCAGTAAAGCCCTGCTGGTTGAAATATTAATTGCCTCTGGTCTGAATTTTTGGGGAATCCTGCAACGTCTTTTAAGTTTCTATTCTGCTAGAGACTCTCCTCCCTGGAAGAGAGGGGTGTGGTTGTGGGCGGGAGCCCGAGCTCCGCCCCTGGCCGGGGGCGTTAGCCCCCGCCCCTCCTCACCTGGCTGGCGCCCACGCCCACCAGAGGCAGCCAACCAGGTGTCTCCGGGGGGCGTGTTTAGCAGCTTAATGCTGCGGCTCCAGCTCCGCCTCCTCCTCAGTCGTCGTCGTCCTGCAGCGAGTCATCAGCTAGGAGAGTCATCACAGAGAAGAGCCATGAGGTTTGGAGTCGGGGGGGGGGGGGGTCTGGTTCCTTGCTTGCCTTTTAACTTTAAGAGGCTTGCGTGCGCTCATTGCTTTACTGCTTTGAAAAACCCAGGCATCCAGGTTTGCCTTGCTGTGTTCTCTTTTCCGTGTAAAAACCTACATTTAACCTTCTATTCCCCCCCACTCCGGGTGCTTGATTTGTTTGTGCCCAGCACGTGCCCCCACCGAGCTATTTTGCTAGCTATACGTTGGAATCTGCTTGGGATCGACACTGAGTAGAATTCCATTACAGAAGACCATCAAACAGAAACAGAACCCTCTCCCTGTGGTCTGTTTAGGTTTTCCAGACCCTTTGCCACCCTGGAAGCAATTTGGTTTGGCCAGCGCCCTCCTGACCCTTTCAACAGGGAAACGCCAAGGAATTGGGACATGAGACGCTTCCTGCATGCAGGGCAGGTCCTCTGCGCCCCCCCCCCCAATGTGCCTGGAAAGCTTTCGCATGCGTCCCAGCGCAGCAACTTGCCCTGACCCTGCGGCAGCCATGTCTGGGACCACGATCTCGACTTCACACTTGGGCTTGAGTTCCACCGTGATTTGCTGGAGGTCATCTTCTGCCCGGAGCTGTTCGCGAGACCTGCGGGTTTGGGAGGAAAGGAAATTATTATTATTATTGTTGTTGTTGTTATTCATTTCTATACTACTTTATACTTTTAAGAAAAACCTTAAAGCAGTTTACAGCATATTAAAACATCAATAAAATAATCCAAAAACAAAGTCAAAATATAAAACGTACAAAGCAACGTAATTAACAGGAAACTAAAATACTATCTTAAAAGATTACAAAATAAAACAGTACAAAGGTCAACTACAGAATACATATTTAACACAAACGAAGCTAACAATCCCCCCCCCAACTTAAACCTTTCAAAAGAAATCATTACTAAGTGAAGTCAAATATAAAATGCACATATAGGTAAAGGTAAAGGGACCCCTGACCATTGGGTCCAGTCGTGGCCGACTCTGGGGTTGCAGCGCTCATCTCGCTTTACTGGCCGAGGGAGCCGGTGTACAGCTTCCGGGTCATGTGGCCAGCAGGACTAAGCCGCTTCTGGCAAACCAGAGCAACGCACGGAAACGCCGTTTACCTTCCCGCCGGAGCGGTACCTATTTATCTACTTGTACTGGCGTGCTTTCGACCTGCTAGGTGGGCAGGAGCAGGGACCGAGCAACGGGAGCTCACCCCGTCATTGCGGGGATTCGAATCGCCGACCTTCTGATCAGCAAGTCCTAGGCTCTGTGGTTTAACCCACAGCGCCACCCATGTCCCTTAAAATGCACATATAAAACAGCATAAGTAATGAGAGAATGAAATATTATCATAAGCATGACACAACTGAGATGGTGACTGGCTCCAAGGTCACCCAGTGAATTCCCTGGCTGAGTGGGGATTCAAATCCTGGTGCCCCAGGTCACTGGCTCCAATTTATTAGGCACGTATTAGGGCACTGAAATCTACAGATGGCTGTGATGATCTACTCCTGGGAGACACAAACAGTTAGAGGAGAAGCACTTGACTCACCTCCCATCATGTCCCGAGGACTGCGTACGCCGCCTGCGAAGGAACAAGCAGGGCGTGAAAAAGCTAAAACTTTCAGCGTTGAATATTCTTTTGATCTATATACCTGTTGCACGGAAGTGAACAATAGGACGACAATGGACTCTATGCGCCCAAATGGCGGCCAAGAGACCGATGTTGATGAATTGGAAAAATTTAATTGGACAATGTCTGGCATCAGGACGAAGCAGGCGATTAACACCTACATAAAGCAATACCTTGGAAGCCTAACAGAAGCCGTTCTGGAAATCCCTTCGACTTCCAAAACATTTCGGAAGCCGCGTCGGACATTTGGGTTCCAAAAGAACGTTCACAAACCGGAACACTTGCTTCCGGGGTCTGTGGCGTTCGGGAGCCAAAATGTTTCAGTGCCAAGACGTTTGGCTTCCAAGGCACGACTGTATGCGTTAGGGTAATAACATTGTATATATTTATATAAGAATGTACAGGAGTATATTACAATGCATTCCTGCATATTGTTTCTTTCTACATATTTTTGTTCTTTTCTCATTTTCCTTTCCTTTTCCTTTATTTCTTTAAATTCTTTCAATAACATTAACACTGAAACGGCGGCAAGCGTTGTTACACAACAGATGAAACATGTACGAACGGTTTTTCCAATTTCTTCTTCTTTCTTTATGCTTCTGCTGCCTTCTTATTTTTATTCAGTGGCCCCCAATTGCACCCAAGGCTCCTACCGCCCCCCGGATCGCTCCTGAGCCCCTCAGAGAGCGATATCGCCCACTTTCAGAAATATGGCACTAGTTAATCATAAGGGTCCCTTCCAATTTTTTACTTCTATGCAGACATATTTATTTACTTAATAATAGTAATTTATTATTTAATAGCCCGCCCATCTGACTGGGTTTCCCCAGCCACTATGGGCGGCTCCCAACAGAATATAATAATAATTAAAAAGTGGGAAAACATCAAACATTAAAAACTTTCCTAAACTGGACTGCCTTCAGATGTCTTCTAAAAGTCAGGTAGTTATTTCCTTGACATCTGATGGGAGGGCGTTCCAAAGGCAGGGCGCCACCACCGAGAAGGCCCTCTGCCTTAAGAGACTTTCAACATCCCTCAAAGTATGCGCAAGTCCCCCTTTTCTGTATTGTGCCAATACGCCACGAGCCCTCTGTTTTCCCGCAAAGGCAGTTACACCGACGAGACCCGCTAACGTCACCCTGTTTGCTGTCTCGGAAGTCCCGCTCGAAAGGACGGTGATCAAAAACCACCCGGAATCTGAAAAAGGCTTATCGAGAGAGGCGCTTGGCTGCTCTTACTGTAGCCTTATTAGACTTTACCAATTGGTGGGCTCTGCGTTGCTCCCGGACGGGAGGAAGTCAAATGACACCGAGGGTTGGTTGAGAGAAAGGGTTCTTTATTTCTGCTCTCCGGATAGCAGAAGGCACTTGTGTGGTCAGTCCACAGCAAGTCCAAAGAAATGAGAAATTTCATGCAGTATATATATCCTCCAGGCACCCTCTCCCCCCCCTTCCCCAGGAATCCAGCCACGTCAGCTTGTACGCGCAGGTTGACATCACAGATGTTCCTGCTCCAGTACTCTTAACCATAAAAGGGTTTTGCTTCCTGTACTTCTGACCATAAAAGGGTATTTCTGTTCCTATGCTCTTATCTTGGAGCAAGAGGTCACCAGCTCCAAGAACACACTCTGGCGCTGTTCCCAGACTAGGTGTGGTAAGGTAAGATCCAGACATGTCATCCCTACTCCACTGGAACAGCCAAGGTCATCCATTGCCGTGACTGATAAAGGAGAGAGCTTTGTTTATACAGCTGTGTTCTTGTTATGCATTTTGCTCAACAGCTCAAGTTAATGCATTTTAGAAATGTTCCCTTGGAGAAAGAAGAAAAGGGGGTTTTGGGTCCCGTTTCAAACTGACTACACAGAAACCCATTCCTTCATTACCTGTAACGGGGCTGTTCCGAGGACTCGGAAGGAGACCTCTCGGGGACGGAGAGAGAGGTGGACGAGAGGGTAGTGGCGATGGAGGCGGTGGTGGCTTCTTCGAAGGACGGAGGGGTACACGGGAGCAAGTCTGGCCGGCCTGTCGCAGTCGCGGCGGAGAAAAAGGAGAGGACGTTTTTAGCTGCTGCAGGTTGTTAAAGTTTGTGGGTTGTAAAAACTTTGACCCACTGCTGCAACGCCCCTGCAATAAATTTGATTTATTGCCACTCCGACAAACTCCAGTGGCGCCCACACGCTTCCACTCACGCCCTGCCACTCTTCTCAGTTGCCAGATAATAGCAGAGTTCACACGCAACGTAAAATGGCTTGTCTGTGTCAACGTGGTGTCTTCTGTAACTCAGCTCGACACTAGTGCTTCTAATCTAACACTCTTTATTTAGATGAATAACAAACAGAAAAGAAAACCTACAGGATCTAGCTGCATGCTTGTAGCTTTCTGCCTCTAACAAAAACGAAACTACCGTATTCTTCGCTCTATAAGACGCACCAGACCACGAGACGCACCTAGTTTTTGGAGGAGGAAAACAAGGAAAAAAATATTCTGAATCTCAGAAACCAGAACAGCAAGAGGGATCGCTGCGCAGCGAAAGCAGCAATCCCTCTTGCTGTTCTGGCTTCTGGGATAGCCGCGCAGCCTGCATTCGCTCCATAAGACGCACACACATCTCCCCTTACTTTTTAAGAGGGAAAAAGTGAGTCTTATAGAGCAAAAAATACGGTACCTTGCTCACGTTCTCAGACAGACTGCTCTCCAGAGAGAGCTCAGCCCCTACAGAGAACAGATCAAAGGAAAATGCCTGGGTCATGTGGGCAGTGCACCCAATTACTAAGAACGCTTCTGGAGTGTTAACTCTCCACAACATAGGTTCGTTGGCGTGAGCGCAAATAAGCGTGCGGAAGGGGGCTGGCCCATAGCTGTCAACTGTCCCTTATTTGGCGGGAAAGTCCCTTATCCCAGCGCCGTGTCCTGCTGCTGTCCCTTATTGATGATGTCCCTTAAATTTCCCGGGTTTCAAAGGAAGCAGCTCCTCTCCCTCCCTGCCGGCCAGGAAGGAGGGAGGCTCCAACTGTGTTGCTTGGCTGCGTTGCTCACCCAATAAGGAGTCTAAGAACGACTGGGGGGGTGGAGCTTGCATGCCTTGTGCCGATCAAATCGGCCGCGTTGCCTGGGGACTCGCCTTTGCTCAGTGCTTCCCAGCGGAGAGGTGACGGTGGTTTTCCTGGCTGCATCCCCTTTGCCGGGTTGCTGCGCTGCGGGAACCACCGCTTGAGGCTTCGTTTGGCTGCTGGCTGGGCTTTCTGCCTTTGGCTCGGGAGCTGGGTGACTAAAATCCCTTATTTTGGCTGCTGATCCCTTATTTTTTGTGGCTGCTGGTCCCTTATTTTCAAATCTGTAGGTTGACAGCTATGGGCTGGCCACACACACAAACACACACGTCTGCACAGCCACCCACTAATGACACAAGGGAAACCGAGTCCTACTCAGGGCGAAAGTGGCGGCACAGCTGTTCTCTCCCCTTTTTCCGGAGAAGACGTCGGTCTCGCCAGGGACGGGAAGTTGTTCCGTAGGGAGTTGAGCAGCCCCTTCGCTGCGGTGAGGTTCCCGGGAGAAGCCGGGATGCGTGCGAGGTATCAAAATCCCCTCACAGGGAGAGGCAAGCCTGGTTCTGGTTCAGCCACGAATTCATTCATAAACACAACCATTCATAAACACAATCATTCATAAACACAATTCATTCGTAAACACAACCGCCACCTCCGGGCCCCAGAACAGAGAAGGGACAGCTCAACTCTTTCCAGGACAACTTTCTACTAGCTAATTGGAGAGGGTGTCGGAAAGCGAATTCCTACCTTCCTTCCTACTCTGGGTAACGTTAGCACCTGCAACGGCACAGCAAGAAAAATTGGAGGAGGAGGGAGAGAAGAAAAATATTTGTGGGATGGTGCTGGTATTTTGAGATACGCTATTTGCCAGTAATGATACACTAGGCACAAGATACAGGGTATAATATACCACTTGAATCATGGCAAAAGCTGTGAAAAGAAAATTTAAAATTTACAGCCTGCAGCTCATTAAAAGAAAACTATATGAAAATGATGTATAGTGTTTGACACCTGTAAAGCTTGCAAAGATGTTTAAAAACTCATCTAATTTATGTTGGAAAGGTAAGGAAAAAGAGGGTACTTTTTCCATATGTGGTGGACATGTAAAAAGGTAAAGGGCTTCTGGGAAATGATATATACCGTATTTTTCGCCCCATAGGGCACACCGCTCCATAGGACGCAACTAGTATTTTTTGGGGGGAAATATAGAAAAAAAAAATATTCCCCCCCCCCAGGCGCGGGGCTGGCGCGGGGCAAGCCCGAGCTTCCCCCAACCCCAGCCCCGAGAACAGCCTGCTATCCGCTGCCGTGCCGGTCTCCCCAGGCTTGCGGAGAGCTGCACAAAGCCCGGGCGCGCCCTTTAGCGCACCCCTGGCTTCGGAATGCAGGCAGCTCTGTGCAGCCATCGGGAGCCCGATGCGACTTTGCGCCAGGCTCCCTAGGGCTGCGCAGAGCTGCGCGAAGCCCGGGGCTGCAAGCAGCTCTGCGCAACCCTTGGGAGACCGGCACAAAGTCGCGCCAGTCTCCCAAGGGTTGCGCAGAGCTTCCTGAAGCCGTGAGAGCGAGAGGGGTCGGTGTGCACCAACCCCTCTCGCTTTCCAGGCTTCAGCGAAAGCCTGTATTCGCCCCATAGGACGCACACACATTTCCCCTTCATTTTTGGAGGGGGGAAAGTGCGTCCTATTGGGCGAAAAATACGGTAATGCAATGAAAAAGATGTTCAAAAATATGTTTGTTAAAAAACCAGAGGCCTTTTTACTAGGGATTAGGAGATGAAGTACCAAAGAAGCAAAAGTGGTTATTTATGTATGCAACCACAGCTGCTAGAATGTTACTTGCCCAGAAGTGGGAAGAAGAGACTATACCAACGAAATAAGAATGGAGGAATAAGATGATAGATTTTGCCGAAATGGCAAAACCAACCGTCAAGATTGGAAAAACTTTATAGATTATTTTAAAGAACACTGCAAGAACGTGGAAACGTTAGCAGGATTGTTGTAGCATTTATGAACTGAAGGTAGAATTACGACGTGAAAAATAATTGGAAATTAAATGAAAAAATAATCAGATGCAATGGAAATTATAAAGGAAAAATCGGAAACCGGGGTCGGGGGGAAGAGTCAATCAATGTAAATTTGGATTGGATATATATGCATAAGAAAAATGTAGGAGATAGTTAAATAAAATTTGGAGATAGTTAAATAAATGAGATTTAAATTGTTAAGAAAAGTTAAGAAATCTGATTCTAAATGGTATACTGTTTCTTTTTTTGGATAACGATATTGGAAACTACTACATTCAGATACAAGGAAATTCAGAAGGGAGGGACTAGAGGAAGTCAAATAATATGTTTATGAGACTGGAAGTTTAAGTAATTAATTTATGTTGATTAAGTGTTTGCTGTTATATTTTCTGTTTTAATTTATTTTAGCAGTTCTATTGAGGTTTTTATTTTTGTCTTTTTTGTTTTACAGTATGTGTGATATTTGTGTCAATTTAATAAAAATTATTGGGGGGGGAGAGAAAAGAAAAATGTTGTTATTAGAAAAATTGAAAATAATATTTTTTAAAAAAAGAAGAGACACGCTGTTTGCACTATAGGGTGTGGGGGTGCCAGAGAGCAGATCGACCGCTAAGGAACAGCTGCAGGCGAGGGGAGAAGGAGGGCCAGCAGGCGACGTGCGTTACCTTCGTCGTCTAGGGTGGGGTAGCTCCTGGCCCCCCGGAGGTCGTACTGGGCTTCGTCTTTCTCCGAGGGGAGCTGGCTTGCCGAAAAGGCGGCCAGAGGGCCAGAGGGCTTGACGGCTAGCAAGGCACTCCGCCCTTTCTTCGAGGGAGAGACCCTCAGAGCTGAAATTGGGGGAGAGATGGAGAGCAACAGCAACGTCAGGTTGGCACAGAGTTTGGAGAGGAAAGATGTGCAGAGATGGATCCCCTGGCTTGTGTCAAGAGCGTTTCCCAGCCAAAGGAATGCACACAGCAGATAAAGTTAAAGGTAAAGGGCCCCCTGACCATTAGGTCCAGTGGCGGACGACTCTGGGGTTACGGCGCTCATCTCGCTTTATTGGCCAAGGGAGCCGGCGTCCAGCTTCCGGGTCATGTGGCCAGCATGACTAAGCCGCTTCTGGCAAACCAGAGCAGCGCACGGAAATGCCGTTTACCTCCCGCCGGAGCGGTACCTATTTATCTACTTGCACTTTGACGTGCTTTCGAACTGCTAGGTTGGCAGGAGCTGGGACCGAGCAACGGGAGCTCACCCCGTCATTGCAGGGATTCGAACCGCCGACCTTCTGATCGGCAAGCCCTAGGCTCTGTGGTTTAACTCACAGCGCCACCCGCGTCCCTAACACAGCAGATACTTATTGTCAAAAGGTAAGACTTGCAGCTCTGGAGACCTATGTGGTTCAATCTAGCGTCTAGGCCAGGCTTCCTCAACCTCAGCCCTCCAGATGTTTTGGGACTGCAATTCCCATCATCCCTGACCACTGGGTCCTGCTAGCTAGGGATCATGGGAGTTGTAGGCCCAAAACATCTGGAGGGCCGAGGTTGAGGAAGGCTGGTCTAGGCAGATATTCCCAGGTCCTCGGTTTGTCCGCAGACAGCTTTCCAGGTCATGTGGCCAGCAGGACTAAACCGCTTCTGGCGCAACGGGACACTGTGACGGAAACCAGAGCACAAGGAAACGCCGTTTACCTTCCCCGCCGCAGCGGTACCTATTGATCTACTCGCACTGGTGTGCTTTCGAACTGCTAGGTTGGCAGGAGTGGCAGAGCTTCTCCTGTGGGCTGCAATGTGGGTGGGGTGGGTGGGTGAAATACCTCGGGGAGGTGGGGCCAAGGAACAACACAGATGTAATAAATGCTAAGAAGAGCAATCTCCTAGCACTTGTAACCCGAAAGGGAACGTGGAGGAGATGCAAAGTCGGTTTCGGCTCGCACAGTTTTTCTCCCCAGCAAATGCAAACAAACAGACCACATATACACACACACACACTTACAGGTACTCTTCCTGAACACCGTGTTGGTCATGAATTTGAAGAACCTCTCTGCATAGAAGCTGGGCCTGTGGACCGACACTGTGTCCTAGGGAAACAGGGAGGGAGATGGAGTAGTCATAGAATCATAGAGTTGGAAGAGACCACAAGGGCCATCGAGTCCAACCCCCTGCCAAGCAGGAAACACCACCAGAGCACTCCTGACATATGGTTGTCAAGCCTCATTATTATCTGCAATTCCCAGCCGGGCCTCCGAGGCAGAACGAAACCAGAGTCAAGTCGCTGCTGCGATTCACCTTCGCAAAACTATAAATTAAATGCTTTTTTGGGAGGGGTGGGGTTTGCTTCCAGTGCCTGCCTAATTGCACTCCTGATTAAAGCTTCCTGTTTTGATTCTGGCAGTCGGCCGTTTCATTATCATCTTGGAATGGTTATTTATTTAGTTACATCACTCATTTAGATGATTTCTGTATTTGCTTCATATTTCCAAAATAAAAAGAGAGGAATTCTAATCAGTTTACAACTTTCTCCCTTAAGAATCAAATGCAATGTTACAAAGAAATTAAAAGAAAAACAAATGAAGAGCATTTACGTATTTATTTGCTTTCACTTATTTAGTCGTACCTTGGGAGTGGAACGGAATCCGTTTCGGAAGTCCGTTCGACTTCCAAAATATTCAGAAACCAAAGCGCAGCTTCTGATTGGCTGCAGGAACAGTCATTTTCGGGTTTGGGCCATTCGGGAGTAAAAAATTTTGAGAACTAAGCTGTTCAAAAAAACCAAGGTACGACTGTATCACCTTTATCTTCCATACACACACATATATACAACAATTAGGCAAAGGGACCCCTGACCATTAGGTCCAGTCGTGACCGACTCTGGGGTTGTGGCGCTCATCTCGCTTTATTGGCTGAGGGAGCCGGCGTACCGCTTCCGGGTCATGTGTCCAGCAGGACTGAGCCGCTTCTGGCGAACCAGAGCAGCGCACGGAAACGCCGTTTACCTTCCCGCCGGAGTGGTACCTATTTATCTACTTGCACTTTGAGGTGCTTTTGAATGGCTTTAAATGTAGATCTCCACAATACGGGGCAGGACCTACCAAATAGAGCTGATCCGCTCATTAGGCCTGGCACTTGTGTGCAGATCCTGTTTCTCACTTCCTCTGTGTGATTCACTGCTGGTTCATTTCTGATAGCAGCCCACAAGCAGGATCCGTGCCCAATAGCAACTCTCCCCCTCCTGTAGAATATTGCTCACCCGCAGGACTGCCACAGCCAATCGCCCACCCAATTGCCGCAGCAGCCAATAGCCAGCGGACCTTGCCGCACCCACCAATCTCCCGCAAAAACGCCGCTGACAATCACCTGCTCGCGGCAACCAACAATCGCTGGTCCCACCTCTCCACTATCCGTGTATAAGACGACCCCCAATTCTTAGCATTCTTTTAAGAAGAGAAGACGACGACTTTGGGTTTGATATCCCACTTTATCACTACTTGAAGGAGTCTCAAAGCGGCTCACATTCTCCTTTCCCTTCCTCCCCCACAACAAACACTCTGTGAGGTGAGTGGGGCTGAGAGACTTCAGAGAAGCGTGACTGGCCCAAGGTCACCCAGCAGCTGCAGGTGGAGGAGCGGAGACGCGAACCCGGTTCACCAGATTACGAGACTACCGCTCTTAACCACTACATCACACTGGCTCTCAAATAACATGGATCTTTTAAAATAACAACCTCTGCTTATACACGGGAAAATACAGAATGCTGCTTCTGAGGATGTGAGTGTTGGGAGCAGTTTTTTAACTTTTAAAATAAAACACAGCCCGCCAGGTTAAATGCTAAAGCAGCTCTGCGAACCGAGCGGCCTGTTGGGCCGAAACTCACCCCGTCGTGGACGAGAGCCTTCCATGTGTGCTCCAGCTTCTTGATGAATCTGGGTTGCGAAAGGAAGAAAGGAGTGTGGGAAATTAAGGTGGAAGACACACGGAAATCCTGCTTACCAAACACAATGCGTTCCCAGGAAAGCGTTCGTTAGGCGAGTGTCTGCACAACAAGGCAATCGTTTCTCTTATCTCTAATGGGAACATTTCTAATCCATTATCTCTCCCCTCTACCGCAGCCGGCCATGGTTTCTTCCAAAAAATGGCTGCTGCAGCCAATCGGCAAGAGAGAGGCAAAAGAAAAACCAATTTGCCCGACACCCCCCCACCCGCTTGGTTTCTCCGATCTCTCTCAATGCCCCCCCCCCGTGGCTTCTGCCCCCAAACTGCTGCTGTTGACCAGCAAAGCACAAACAAGTAACAAAGAGGGCAAACTCTGGCTGTCCAGATATCTGAATCAACTGCATGCAGTGAGGTTTGGACATAATTATTTATGTTTGGATAAGTGAATTTTTGGATAATGGGCAGGTGGATATGCAGAAACAAACACTGAGATGTTTTTACGAAGGTAGAAGCTCCCTGGGGAACCTTTGGGTTTCAAATCCGGGGGGCAGAAACTGTGCCGGTAACCGTCAAAGGGCAAAATCTTTTCCACCGGGCCTTGCCTGGAACACTGGTAAGGTGAAGCTGCTGCTTAAATCTATATTCTTGCTCTCCATCGACATTTCTACCATATTTTGCGCTCTATAAGACGCACCAGACCATAAGACGCACCTAGTTTTTGGAGGAGGAAAACAATGAAAAAAATATTCTGAATCTCAGAAGCCAGAACAGCAAGAGGGATCGCTGCACAGTGAAAGCAGCAATCCCTCTTGCTGTTCTGGCTTCTGGGATAGCTGCGCAGCCTGCATTCGCTCTATAAGACGCACACACATTTCCCCTTACTTTTTAGGAGGGGAAAAGTGAGTCTTATAGAGCAAAAAATACGGTAGTTGCATCTTGTGGCCTGGTGCGTCTTATGGAGTGAAAAATACGGTATTTTCATTGCCCACAAACGGAGGAGACATGGAGGGAACACTTACCTGTAGGACTGGAGGATATCGATGATTCCCACGTGGAGGAGAAGGCGCTCGCCTTTGCCATTCACGGCTGGAATGCCACCCATTCTGAGAGGGAGGAGAGAGAGACCAGACCTGTCAACATCCACTGGCAGAAACCAGAAACATGATCAATGCTTCGTTCATTTATAATGAAGATCAGGGAGTTTGGGCTGGGGGTTCTCTAACAGGCGGATGATACCCAGCTCTACCTCTCCTTTAAATCAGAACCAGCAGAGACAGTGGATCTCCTGTGCGAGTGTCTGGAGGCAGCTAGAAGGTGAATGGCGGTTAACGGATTGAGGTTGAATCCCAACAAGACAAAAGTACTGTTCTTGGGGGACAGGAGACGGGCAGGTGTGGAGGACTCCCTGGTCCTGAATGGGGTCACTGTGCCCCTGAAGGACCAGGTGCGCAGCCTGGGGGTCATTTTGGACTCACAGCTGTCCATGGAGGCGCAGGTCAGTTCTGTGTCCAGGGCAGCTCCATCTGGTACACAGGAAGAGACCCTCCCTGCCCACAGACTGTCTCACCAAAGTGGTGCATGCTCTGGTTATCTCCCGCTTGGACTACTGCCATGCGCCCTCCGTGGGGCTGCCTTTGAAGGTGACCCGGAAACTGCAACTAATCCAGAATGCGGCAACTAGACTGGGGACTGGGAGCGGCTGCTGAAACCATATAACACCGGTCCTGAAAGACCTACATTGGCTCTCAGTACATTTCCGAGCACAATCCAAAGTGTTGGTGGGCGGCTCTTTCAGCTTCTCTGACCAGCGCCTGCAAGGGAAGAGGGGCGAAGGCAGACCCCCACAACCTGCTCCACTTACGTGTCGTCCGTGTCGATGGACTCCCCGCGGGCAGCCCCGCCCTGGATGGACTCCATCGCGGTGGAGTACAAGGCCTTCTGCCCCATTGGCCGCTTCTCGTCGGAGGTGCTCTGGGCCCCGTCCGCCTGCCGCTCCCGCTCTTGCTGGTCCATGTTGTGCACCCCCAGGAGCAAGCTGTAGTCCATGATCTTGAAGCTTTCGAGCACCTGGGGAGAAGAGGGTGGGCTTGACCAATAGCCCTGGTTAAGCGTGCAAGGCCGGGAACTAGGGTGGGGTGGGGGGACGCTGAGGAGTAGGGGCTGGATTGCGATGAGTTAGCACCAGGAGACTGACGTGAAATAAGGGACCAGTGGTCTGGGGGAGCCTGCAGCGGCCGGGAGACGAGAGAGGCAGAGGCAGGAGTTGCTGCAAGATTGCAGAGCGAAGGACAGTCGCCCCCCAACCTCTCCTGCTCCACTGTCTCCCAGGGCCAGGAGAGGATTGAAGTGGGAGGAGGCAGAAGGAGACTCCACACAGGGACTCCCTGGTCCGAGGCTCTTCTAGCCTGATCTGGCTGGCTTCCGCGCAAGGTAAAGCTAGAGGATTCCTGGACGGTTAAGTCCAGTCAAAGGTGACTATGGGGTTACGGCGCTCATCTCGCTTTCAGGCCGAGGGAGCCGGCGTTTGTCCGCAGACAGCTTTCCGGGTCATGTGGCCAGCAGGACTAAACCGCTTATGGCACATGACAGAAACCAGACCGCATGAAAACGCTGTCTACCTTCCTGCCACAGTGGTGCCTATTTATCTGCTTGCGCTGGCGTGCTTTCAAACTGCTAGGGTAGAAGGAGCTGGGACAGAGCAACAGGAGCTCACTCTATCGCAGGGATTCGAACCGCCAACCTTCCGATTGGCAAGCCCAAGAGGCTCAGTGGTTTAGACGACAGCGCCACCCGTGTCCCCTGCGCAACCTACCAAGCAGTCCCTCTGCAGTGTCTTGACCACGGCGCTGAAGGTGTCCGTGTCCAGCATGATCCCGTCGGGCATGTCCTGCATGAAGTCCAGGTCCTTGTAGGTGGGGCTGGACTTCTCCTTCTCCTTCTTGGAGGCCCGGCGCTTGTAGGTCGAGCCCTTCAGGTCGTACTTCAGGTGCATCTTCACCACACGGGGCAGGATGTTGTTCATCACCACGACCCGGATGTTCTTGCCCCCGGACTGGACGCAGTAGAGGCCGTAGAATTTGGGCAGCAGCGTCCGGGGATTCTGGTTCAAGTTCTAAAAGGTAAAGGGACCCCTGACCGTTAGGTCCAGTCGTGGCCGACTCTGGGGTTGCAGCGCTCATCTCGCTCTATTGGCCGAGGGAGCCGGCGTACAGCTTCCGGGTCATGTGGCCAGCAGGACTAAGCCGCTTCTGGTGAACCAGAGCAGCGCACGGAAACACCGTTTACCTTCCCGCCGGAGCGGTACCTATTTATCTACTTGCACTTTGACATGCTTTTGAACTGCTAGGTTGGCAGGAGCAGGGACCGAGCAACGGGAGCTCACCCCCGTTGCGGGGATTCGAACTGCCGACCTTCCAATCGGCAAGTCCTAGGCTCTGTGGTTTAACCCACAGCGCCACCCGCGTCCCTTCTCAAGTTCTAGAGGAGGTTTATAAAATAATAACAACGGTAATTCAAAAATGAGGAGCAGGACACAGCATGTCAAGTTTTGGGGAATCGGCTTCCTCCCCCGTGGCTGTAAATGAGCAGATCAAACAAAAGGGAATTCTCACCTGTTTGTTTCTTTAAGAAACACAGCAAAGGACAAAAGAAAGCATCTAACCAGAATGGCGGTGCTCCTAATTAAGGCCTACTCGCTCCCTCTCTGTCCCTATTATTCTACGTCACTCTTACGTCTTGTAAGCTGAGCTTGGAGCCTCTGTGTTTTCTGTTCTGACACTTTCTGAGCTCTCCAGGACTTTGTGGGAGGGTGGGTGGATACTCTCCAGAGACTATGAATCTGTTAACCCTCTCTCTACTAATGTTTCTTCTGCTAGCTGTTCCCCATCCAGTATTTCCTAGCTTCTGCCTTCTGAACTATACCCCTCTGCAAACCACTCTTCCAAATCTATACTGCTGTCCTGCTCCTGGGAAGATTCAGGATCAGGAGTAGGGGGCGGCTCCCACCATACTTCCTCAGTGCAGCCCCTCCTCAGCACGGTCCCTGACACAGCAGTAAAGGTTTTGACCTTTAAAGCCCTTCACGGCCTAGGACCCTCGTACCTACGGGACCACCTCTCCCGGTATGCCCTACGGAGAGCTTCAAGGTCCATAAATACCAACACCCTAGTGGTCCCAGGCCCTAAGGAAGTTAGATTGGCTTCAACCAGAGCCAGGGCCTTTTCAACACTGGCTACAGCCTGGTGGAACACTCTGCCTCATGAAACCAGGGCCCTGCAGGATCTGCTTTCTTTCCGCAGGGCCTGTAAGACAGAGTTGTTCCGCCTGGCCTTTGGCTTGGAGCCAATTTGATACCCTCCCTCTCTTTCTTTTTTCTTTTTCCTTTCTCCTCCTGTGATGAGGCTGCATTTTAATATTTTAATGTTGTATTTTAATCTTGTTTTTAAGTTGTATTCATTCAACTTGTTTTTATTATTGCTTGTTAGCCGCCCTGAGCCCGGCCTTGGCTGGGGAAGGCGGGGTATAAATAAAAATTATTATTATAGTACAAAAACTGTCCTGAGCCTTCTCAGAGGGTCGGGGCAAGACTTTGCATGCAGCGACCAGAGTTTGATCCCTGGTAGGAGGAGAGAACCTGCCTATAACCCTGGAGGGCTGTTTGCTGCCAGTCATAGAACCATAAGAGTTGGAAGGGAGCACAGAGGGGCACAGAGTTCGAATCCCTACAATGGAGGGATCTTTTAGCCCAGCGTGGGGATTATTATAGAAAGGTAAAGGGACCCCTGACCATTAGGTCCAGTCGCGGACGACTCTGGGGTTGCGGCGCTCATCTCGCTTTACTGGCCGAGGGAGCTGGCGTACAGCTTCCAGGTCATGTGGCCAGCAGGACTGAGCCGCTTCTGGCGAACCAGAGCAGCGCACGGAAACGCCATTTACCTTCCCGCTGGAGCGGTACCTATTTATCTACTTGCACTTTGACGTGCTTTTGAACTGCTAGGTGGGCAGGAGCAGGGACCGAGCAACGGGAGGCTCACCCCGTCATCGCGGGGATTCGAACTGCCGACCCTCTGATCGGCAAGTCCTAGGCTCTGTGGTTTAACCCACAGCGCCACCTGCATCCCGGGGATTATTATAATTATTATTAAAATAATTGATTTTTATCCACCCTGGTGAGTCTCTGCAGATTCCCGCTGCAACAAAGGGCCCCGAGAGCGTCTTCCGTTGGGACATACCATGTAGTAGCCAGGAAGCAGCTTCTGGAGGAATTCCGCCTCCTTGTGCATGACAGTCTTGATGATGAACTCGTCGTCGCTGGTGACGTAGAAGAGGGAGCCGCTGGCCCCGGGGTTGGACAGCTCAATCAGGGGCTCGTTGCACAGGGAATACTGGGCGGGAAGGAAAGAGAGAGAAGGTAAAAGGCGTTCAAGGATGCGGCAGGCGTTAATGGCAACTAAGAGGCGGGCAAAATTGAGGGGCCTCTGAGACCCACCGCGAAGATGCCCAAGTCTGGGGTACCGTATTTTTCACTCTATAAGACGCACCAGACCACAAGACGCACCTAATTTTTGGAAGAGAAAAACAAGAAAAAAAAATTCTGAATTTCAGAAGCCAGAACAGCAAGAGGGATCGCCTCGCAGTGAAAGCAGCAATCCCTCTTGCTGTTCTGGCTTCTGGGATAGCTGCACAGCCTGCATTCGCTCCGTAAGACGCACACACATTTCCCCTTACTTTTTAGGAGGGAAAAAGTGAGTCTTATAGAGCAAAAAATACGGTATTTTTGCCCTTTGGAAGAGGGGAAAGGAGCCGTCCTCACCAAGTAGTCATCCGGGCGGATGCCGAACAGCTCTCGGAAGTAGCGGAAAGCGACGGGCGCGTACGTCTTGAACCTGAAGTCAGGGTAGTGGTGAGCTGGGGTGAGGTTGCTGCCTTCGCTGTGGCACGAGAGGAAGAAGAAGACACAGAGAACAGTTCAAACTCTCTCTTCTCCACCCACAGAGCTCTTGTTACAGTGCAGCAGAGCCGGCTAGTGTTTCTCCCCATCTTTCCTCTAGGAAGCTCGAGGTGGCAGAAACAGACCTGCCCTTAAAACAGGTCTGTCCTTGAAACCTAATGACCCCCCAGAGGTGGTAAACGTTAGGCCAGGCAGGGGGCCGGGAAGCCGTCCAACCCTCTCTGCCCAGCCCTCAATACCAGTGTTAGAAACTCAGATTTATAAGCTAATGGCTAAATGGCTCCTGAAACCTGGGTTACAGTTACCATAAAGGTAAGCTTTTAATGTTATTGTATTTTAGTGTTTTGTTGGAAGCTGCCCAGAGTGGCTGGGGAAACCCAGCCAGATGGGCGGGGTAGAAATAATAAATTATTATTATTATTATTATTATTATTATTATTATTATTATTGCATGCGGGGTGGGAATGGAGAATGTAGTTTGCTGCCCCCGCCTCGGCCACTACTGACACACAGCCCCCAGGAAGCTGACTAGGAGAGAATAAGGTCCATGGCTTGCTCTCACTGCTACACCCCTCTAGCCATCTCTCCCGTCATGTTTGTGGCCAACAGCTGCTGTTGAAATTGGGCTTCACCCTGCCACCTCCAGCAGCCAACTTACCTGGGGAAGAAAATGCTCTCCACCACGTAGAAATCTTGCATCAAGACATCCCGCTCGGGCTTAGAGCTCAGGTTCCCCACTGTGTAACCGATCCCAAGCTGAATGGCTCCCTTGAGCGTGGTGGACGTGGTCTGAGGACAGACAGTGTCAGAGCGGGTGGGGTTATGGCATGATCTCCCCAAGCGGGGGCATCTGTTTCTGGCTCACCCCTCCAGCTATCTGCCAGGAGAACCCACCACCATACACTCTGCTGTACGCGGGGCTGCGCTTGGGAGACGGCTGAAACTTCAGCTGGTCCAAAATGCAGCTGCTAAATTACTGGCTAGGGATGCGGGTGGCGCTGTGGGTTAAGCCACAGAGCCTAGGACTTGCTGATCAGATGGTCGGCGGTTCGAATCCCCGCAATGACGGGGTGAGCTCCCATTGCTCAGTCCCTGCTCCTGCCCACCTAGCAGTTCGAAAGCACGTCAAAGTGCAAGTAGATCAATAGGTACCGCTCCAGCGGGAAGGTAAACGGCGTTTCCATGCGCTGCTCTGGTTCGCCAGAAGCGACTTAGTCATCCTGGCCACATGACCCGGAAGCTGTTCGCCGGCTCCCTCAGCCAGTAAAGCGAGATGAGCGCCGCAACCCCAGAGTCGGCCATGACTGGACCTAATGGTCAGGGGTCCCTTTAGCTTTACCTTTAAATTACTGGCTGGGGTTAGACCTCCTGTTTCAAAATAGCTGCACTGGCTGACAGTTCATTTTGGGGCCCGGTTCAAGGTGCTCGTGCTCAGGTCCCAAATACCTGAAAGATCACCTCCTTCTCTACAGGCCCCCTCAGGTGCTGAGATCGAAAAGAGGGGAGGCATCCTGGTAATTCCACCGCCCTCAAGAGGCTCAGGGTGTGAGTATGCGGTGGCCCGAGAGCGGGGCCTTCTCCGTGGCGGCCCCTAAGTTGTGGAACCGCCTTCTCGCAGAGCTGTCTCTGACACCTTCACTATACTGCTTCTGGAGATTGCTGAAGACACACCTCTTGAGGTACATACAGTGGTACCTCGGGTTACATATGCTTCAGGTTACATACACTTCAGGTTACAGACTCCGCTAACCCCGAAATTTTGCTTCAGGTTAAGAACTTTGCTTCAGGATGAGAACAGAAATTGTGCTCTGGCGGCACGGCAGCAGCAGGAGGCCCCATTAGCTAAAGTGGTGCTTCAGGTTAAGAACAGTTTCAGGTTAAGTACGGACCTCCGGAACGAATTAAGTACTTAACCCGAGGTACCACTGTATATATTTTAGGACCCACCTTATTTTCAAAATTGTTGTTTTAAACCAGCGTTTGTCAGACTTGGGTCCCCGGCTGGACTACAACTCCCACCATCCCCGACCACCCGCTAGGGATGATGGGAGTTGTAGTCTACACAACTTTGAGAAATGCAGCTTTAAATACTGCGTTTTAACACTGTAACCCTCCCTGGTGACCTTAGAAGGGCAGGAAACATATAAAGAAACGGTAAGGATACCTTCTTGTAGGTCGTCTCGCCTGACGCATCGACCCCGCGATGGCCTATCTTCTTGCCCTGGCCGGCCCCCGGCTGCCCCGTCAAGGAAGGTGCCTGAGGCAGGAAGGATTTCGAGGTCAGCCAAAACATCGCCAAGGTGGGGGGGGGAGCTGCCCCAGGGCGTGTAGGAAGAGCAGGCAGCTCCCGGGACGCCAACCAAACTCCTCAGCAGCTGAGATAGCTCAGCTGATAGAGCATGAGGATCTCATTGTGGGCTCGAGTCCCACCTTGGGCAAAAGATTCCTGCACTGCAGGGGGGCTGGACTAGATGAGCCCTGGGGCGCCCTTCCCAACTCTACAAGCCTATGTTCCTACGTGTCCTCCAGAAATGGGAGAACTAGACCATCCCCTTCTGGGTTTTCTCTTAACTGTTCTTTCAAAGCTTTCACATCGTATTTATGGGACCGCCTCTCCTGGTCTGCCCCGCAGAGGACCTTAAGGTCCATGAATAATCATAGTTTAGAGATTATCCTCCACCAGGGCCAGGGCCTTCTCAGTGATGGCTCCGACCTGGTGGAATGCTCTGCCCCATGAGACCAGGGCCCTGCAGGATTTAACTTCCTTCCGCAGGGCCTGTAAGACAGAGCTATTCCGCCTGGCTTTCAATCTGAACTTAGCCTGATCTTTTATTCCCCTTCCTTCCCTCCCCCTCCCTTTTTATGAAGATCACCCGCTCTGGGATCCCACAGCGAATTCTCCCCTGGTATCCATGCTAGCCCAAATAGGACTAATTTAGCCAGCGAGCCCTGGTGATCATCTAATGTTTATTGAATGGATTTTCCCCCTAAACTGATTTTTGATTTTATTGTTATTCACGTTTTATACCATATTTTATGCTGGTTTTTTTTTAGCATAAATTAAGTGTTTTAAAGTTTGTTGTTAGCTGCCCTGAACCCGGTTTTCTGAACAGGGGAGGGCGGGGTATAAATAAAATTTTATTATTATTATTATTATTATTATTATTATTATTATTATTATTATCATCCTTGCTTTCTTTGCCCCCAGGGCCCTCAAAGCAGTGAAGGATCGTTGAAAAACCATCCTATTATCAGCACCGTTAAGGACTACAAGATCCCGAAGGTTCAGTAAAAGCCAACAGGGGCCGCCGAAACAATCGAAGGATTCAAATCTCCTTCCAGTGACCTTCAGAGCCTTTCCTAAAGAAATCAAGGGTTTGCTGTTGTCTGATTCTATCTTGTGTTTTTATCTTGCGAACCGCCCTGAGATATTTTGATGAAGGGCAGTATATGCCGTATTTAAGACGCACCAGACCACAAGATGCACCTAGTTTTTGCAGAAGGAAAAAAAGAAAAAATATTCTAAATCCCAGAAGCCAGAACAGCAAGAGGGATCGCTGCGCAGTGAAAGCAGCAATCCCTCTTGCTGTTCTGGCTTCTGGGATAGCTGCGCAGCCTGGATTCGCTCCATAAGACGCACACACATTTCCCCTTACTTTTTAGGAGGGAAAAAGTGAGTCTTATAGAGCAAAAAATACGGTAAATCTAATAAATAGTAATTTTTTAAAACAACGCCTTCTTCTGCAGATCCAGGAGCGAAGCCTCTGGGACTGTTAGCCACTTAGCTGAGCTCAGGCCACAAATCACTCTCCCAAAAACTATATGGAGAGAACAAGAAGCCCCGCCCCCCTAGTACCCTGATTCTTTCTGGAACCACCTGCCCTGGCTCGGATGACGATGGAACACCGAGTGGGACCTCTGATGTTTATCCTGAGCCTCAGAAAAAGGTCAGGACAGAAGGAAAGCACTTGGACTCACCTCTGTTAGGACAGCCTTGCTCACCGCCGGCCCTGAGGAGAGAAGGAGAGAGTCAAGGTAAGCAGGAATGTCTCAGAACCTCAACAGGTACCTGCTGCAGAGCTCAGCATGGTGGGGAGAGAGAACCTGGCCTTCAACCCCATGGCCAAAAAAACCACCCCTCTTCCTCCAAATTAAACCGATTGACGTTTCCCTTACATTGCTGTGATGCTGAACACACGGGGGAACAAGTCCCTATTCAATGCAGTGGGATTGACATCCAAGCCAACGCAAAAAGAAAGCCTTATGTGCATTGATCAGGAGTCTAGTCCACATTGAGGCAATCTGAGGCAGCTTATATACCAGGTGGGGACCTCCCAGTGCCAAATTGGGGCGGGAAATGTCACGATCCGGTCTACGGGCGATTGAAGTCCCAGTTGAGGACGTCGGGACCAGGGGCAAGATGGCGGGGTGGGAGCAGGAACTGGAGTCGAAGAGTCAGGAAGCCAAGAGTCCGAGGGTAAGAGAGCCGGGAGTCAAGAAGTCATGGGTCCGAGGGTCAGGAAGCAAGGAGTCACGAAGCCAGGGGTCCGAGGATCAAGAAGCAAGGAGTCACGAAACCAGGGGTCCGAGGATCAAGAAGCAAGGAGTCACGAAGCCAGGGGTCCGAGGGTCGAGAAGCAAGGAGTCAAGGAACCAAGGTCCGAGGATTAGGAAGCAAGAAGCCGAATGAAGCAAGGCAGGAAACAAGTTGCTGTGACAAAGAGCCGAAGGGAAATGCTGACCTTATATCCCTTCCTGGCTCTTGCCACCAGGTGCTGTGAGTTACCAATCGGCCTCACCTGTCCGGCCGTGCCTTGCCTCTCCAGAACAAACTTAGGAAGGCCCCAGTCCTGCGAAGCCCTACTGGTCCCAGGGCCTGGCTCCTGCATGCACTCTTGACAGGAAATCCCTCCAGGGAAGTAATGGCTATGTTCTTTTGGGGGAAGTCTGCCTCTGAATATCAAATGCTGGGAATCACGGGGTGTGGGGTAGAGAGTTGCTGTGGCTCCCAGCTCCTGCCGTGGGCTTTCCACAGGGGGGAACAGGATTCTGGGCTAGAGAGGACCCCCTTTGGCCTCATTCAGCTGCTGCAGGGCTCTTCCGACGTTCTTAAAACTGGTCCGTCAAGGAGAAAAGTTCCAGCTTAAACCCACGATCCCCACCTCAGTACAGTATGGTGAAATGTTTGGCCGTGTGAGACACAAACCATCCAAAGTGCTGAGACCCCATCCACGTCTAGTCCCTCGGAGCAGATTTGGCAGACTACTCAATGGCTGGATTCATCTAATGAATTAGCCCTGCGAAAGGACTTTGGCTCGCACAGCGGGGTCTTTCCACCGCACCCTTTGCCCTCCAAAACTGATTTGCTGGGAGGAAGGTTTGTTCTGTCCGGCAAACTGAATTGCAGGTGCAAATGCGATGCTGAAGAGCAAATTATTATTCTTTAACCTCCCTCCCCTCCACCAACTTTTAACAGTCCGGGAGGTAGCCTAGGCATGCACTCAGCCAATGAAAAGCTTATTCCACCATCCCATGGACTTTCAAAGTCCTGAAGTCTATCTTCATCACAGGGACTGGGAACTAGATTTTTAGGGGTGTTTTTTTGCTTGTTTTTATAGCAGAGTAGGAACAGGTGCCCTGCTCGGCATATTTCATAGCTTCTCTGAGTTATTCAAGCCCCTTCGCCACGGCAAGGCAGTGATCCATGAAGGATGGATGCTTTTGAATGATGGTGCTGGAGGAGACTCTTGAGAGTCCCATGGACTACAAGAAGATCCAACCTCTCCATTCTGAAGGAAATCAGCCCTGAGTGCTCACTGGAAGGACAGATCCTGAAGCTGAGGCTCCAATACTTTGGCCACCTCAGGAGAAGAGAAGACTCCCTGGAAAAGACCCTGATGTTGGGAAAGATGGAGGGCACAAGGAGAAGGGGACGACAGAGGACGGGATGGTTGGACAATGTTCTTGACGCTATGAAGATGAGTTTGACCAAACTGCGGGAGGCAGTGGAAGACAGGAGGGCCTGGCGTGCTCTGGTCCAGGGGGTCACGAAGAGGCGGACACGACTAAAGGACTAAACAACAGGAACAGGAACATGTACCCTGGGAGCTGGATTTGGCACATTCTGTGTTGTTTTTTTCTGGCCCCAAACCAAAGCCCAGCTACACAACCCCCAAAACTACCCATTATGATGCAGGTGAGGATGGAAACCGAACACTTTCAACACATACAAACAAAACACACTGCAGAGAGCACTGCTTCTAGGGAAACTGGGCTGGCTAATCCCTTCTCTGCCAGCTGTCAAAATTCCAGCGCTGGAGATTAGCTTCAGTTTTGCAATAATGACCACAATCGGCTTTGCCTTGCCGCATTTAAGTACCTAATAAAAAGTCCCCAGGGATGAACAGAGTCCAGGTGGGGGGGGGGGTTAGAGAAAACCCATAGATAAGCATAATTAAAAAAATAATTAAAGATGGGAGGCGGGACTGAGAGGATGAGACCAAACGAAGGAACCTCACACACAAACACGCCGGGCTATTGCGTCTCAAATGCGCAACGGCAAAAATCCGATTTGCGACGCGGGCTGAAAGGAACGCCTCCCGCTGGCGGCTTGCCAGGGGTATTAAGGGGGCACTTATCTCTTAAGCCAGCTGACAGATGGCCTGTTGCAAAAAAACAACAACTCATTTAACTCCGGTGGCGTGAGGGTGATGCTGTTGAGCCAGGAAAGCCAGGGCCATTGCAACCTAGCCTTGCTTAGAATCATAGAATCATAGAGTTGGAAGAGACAACAAGGGCCATCGAGTCCAACCCCCTGCCAAGCAGGAAACACCATCAGAGCACTCCTGACATATGGTTGTCAAGCCTCTGCTTAAAGACCTCCAAAGAAGGAGACTCCACCACACTCCTTGGCAGCAAATTCCACTGTCAAACAGCTCTTACTGTCAGGAAGTTCTTCCTAATGTTTAGGTGGAATCTTCTTTCTTGTAGTTTGGATCCATTGCTCCGGGTCCGCTTCTCTGGAGCAGCAGAAAACAACCTTTCTCCCTCCTCTATGTGAGCAGCGCTTATCGAGCGCTGCTCACGTCTCCCAAGACTGCATCAAGAAGCGCCTTGCCTGTCACTAGCCGGGCATCCTCCAGATGTTGGGGGCCACAATTCCCTGCATCCCAAGTGCACGCACACCTGGAAGGCTAATGGTTGCCGAAGGGTGGCTTGCATGAACCTGCCTCCCCGCTTCCATGATGATTATTATGTTTAAATGCTACATTTCCTCCAAGCGTGGGATAAAGGGTACTCAGCCCACCTTCTCTAACCTGAAACCATCATTATCTATAGTGCTTCTACTGCTGAACGGTGGAGCTACTGGTAAAGGGACCCCTGACCATTAGGTCCAGTCGTGACCGACTCTGGGGTTGCAGTGCTCATCTCGCTTTATTGGCCGAGGGAGCCGGCGTACAGCTTCCGGGTCATGTGACCAGAAGGACTAAGCCGCTTCTGGCGAACCAGAGCAGCGCACAGAAACGCCATTTACCTTCCCGCCGGAGTGGTACCTATTTATCTACTTGCACTTTGAGGTGCTTTCAAACTGCTAGGTTGGTAGGAGCTGGGACCGAGCAACGGGCGCTCACTCCGTCGTGGGGATTCGAACCGCCGACCTTCTGATCGGCAAGTCCTAGGCTCTGTGGTTTAACCCACAGCGCCACCCGCATCCCTGGAGCTACTGGTATTCATCATTAAATAGCTACTTACTGCGTTTACATCCTGCCTGCCTTCCAAGGCGGCACAAGTTATCCACCCCACCACCAATCCCCTTCCCATCTTCACAACAGCCCTACAAAGTAGGCTAGGCTGAGAGACTGTGACTGCCTCCCTCTCCAAGGTCACCCAGGCCTCTCCCAGATGCTAAACCAACACTAGGGTCTGGTTCTCAAGAACCTGCTTTCTGGCTTGAGGTCGCTTACAGCCCAGCTCACGCGCCCCCCACCCCGCGAAACCATTCACGAGTACCAGGTATGGGGTATTGAGTAAAGGTAAAAAAGGTAAAGCACCCCTGGACGGTTAAGTCCAGTCAAAGGCGACTCTGGGGTTGCGGCGCTCATCTCGCTTTCAGGCCGAGGGAGCCGGCATTTGTCCGCAGGCAGCTTTCCGGGTCACGTGGCCAGCAGGACTAAACCACTTCTGGCGCAATGGGACACCGTGACGGAGCGCACGGAAATGCCGTTTGCCTTCCCGCTGCAGCTGTACCTATTTATCTACTTGCGCTGGTGTGCTTTCAAACTGCTAGGTTGGCAGGAGCTGGGACAGAGCAACGGAGACTAACTTAGTTGAGTACTAACTGGGGGAGGAAGAAGAGAAAAGGCCTCGCATCTTCTCCCTGATGTTAAGTCAGAATCTCCTTACTTGTAACTTGAAGCCACTGGCTCCGAGTCCTAGCCTCCGGAGCAGGAGAAAATAAGCTTGCTCCATCTTCCATGCGACAGGCCTTTCAAGATAGCTATCATAGCTCTTTAACGGGCTTCTTTCTGGCCACTGTGAGATCAGGATGCTGGCCTCGAGATGGGCTCGTTTTTCCTCATCTGCTTATTTATTTATTTTGTTTAACCTGGTCTGGGAACTGACAGGGGAGGGTATCAAAATGCCACACACCCCAATGCAAAAATCACGTAAGTAAAAGCGGCCTACTTCAGTGCCTGGCGACAGGGCCAAACTCTGGTCAGAGGTAAGAACTCACACCACGAGAACTCTGGTAAGAAGTCACGCTGCGAAGGCATGTATGTGTCATCCGGAAAGGAAAGAAAACAGGAGCGAGGAAATGCAGGCAGTTGCAGTCCACACACACACACACACACACACACACATACACATACCCCACAAGCGGAAGGCTGCATGTCTGGTCTAATCAGCTCAACACCCAACCCAAAATGCAGAAAGGAGACATTAATAAGGACCCACAAGCGCTCTGGCAGCTCAAGTCTAGACAACTTAAAGGCATGGATTGCCTAGCGAGCCATGCCGTCGAAGCGTGTCCTGAAACGGCCGCCTAGGCATCCTATGGAGAACCAGAGAGAGAAAGAGAGAAAGTTGGCCTTTTGTTTTAAAGGAGGGTGCCTCAACCCTACAGCCCCACTGGCTTTGTAGAGCCCTGCTATGGGTCAGCTCCATAAATTAAGCCGGTGAATAAATATGGAGGAAGCAAACTGGCTCTGAAATGTTTTCTTTGAAGCCGGTTTCTTTCGATGGGTGTTCCCGCGTCCCATGGGAAGGAAGTAGACGGCCTTATTTTAATAGATGGTTTGTGTAAGCTGCTCTGGGAGCCTTTTTTTGGCTGGAGAACCCAGTACAGATGCTGCATTTAAAAGAAAAAAAGTCCAGAGTTTTCCCCACTCTGCGGAAACGCGGCACAAGGCTGCTTCAGCCGCTAGGATTAATGGGCAGGGTTTGATGCCTTGGTGGCGTGGCGAGATCGTTCAAAGCATTTGGCCCTAGCAGAGTGAGCGCAGTGTGAGTAAACTCTGCTCCAGGCAGGGAAGCATCTTCAGCCCACACTGATTCTGGCTCCCTGGGGTGGAGTTTGGGACGGGAGGGTGGAACTCTGATCCTTTGCCGCGGTGGTACAGAAGGCTGGAACGCCAAGCTCCGCCAGCCAGGATGAGTAATGAGAGCGTGATTCAAGGCTGGGCTTACCCTGCGGCAGTGGAGAGCAGTTCCTTTGAGGAGCTGGTTTTGGAGCTTATGCAGAGATATATTTATATGGTGAGAGAGAGAGAGAGGTCCATCTAGCCAGTGTTAGGAAACTCATATATATAAGCTAATCACCAAATGGTGCTTTTAACCTAGGTTACAGTGGCGCTGTGGGTCAAACCACAGAGCCTAGGGCTTGCTGATCAGAAGGTCGGTGATTCAAATCCCCTTGACGGGGTGAGCTCCCGTTGCTCGGTCCCTGCCCCTGCCAACCTAGCAGTTCGAAAGCACCTCAAAGTGCAAGTAGATAAATAGGTACCACTCCGGCGGGAAGGTAAACGGCGTTTCCGTGCGCTGCTCTGGTTCGCCAGAAGCGGCTTAGTCCTGCTGGCCACATGACCCGGAAGCTGTACGCCGGCTCCCTCGGCCAATAAAGCAAGATGAGCGCCGCAACCCCAGAGTCGGCCACGACTGGACCTGATGTTCAGGGGTCCCTTTACCTTACTTCCTTTCCAGATGGAGTGAGCTCTGCTCCTCAGCTCTCCCACTGCCATCATCACCAGGTGGTGCCAAGGCTCAGGTCCAGTGCCCGAAATCTGCCAGGCACATTTCTCCAACGAGTGCAGGTCCGATGGCAAACCACGTGGAGATCTCTGGATGCCAAGTTTGGTGACAGACATCATCTTGCCGGCCCCTCCAGCTTTCTTAAGCAGCTCAGCGGAAGAGCTTTCTCGCTGCACTGATTTCCCAACTTTTCGCACAAGGAGAACACGGTTCGCCCCCCTCCTCAGTTAATGCGTACAACGACCCTGACAGGTAGGCTAAGAGGCTGCAACCGACTCAAAGGTCATTCAGCGAGCTTCGTGACGGAGCGGGGATTCGAACCCTGATCTCCCAGGTCCTAGTCTGACCCTCTAACTAGCACACCTCACTGCCTTCCTAGAGCACTTCTGCTATGGGGCAGCTCTACAGACTAAGTAGGTAAATAAATATGGTGTCTCCTAAAATCCAGAAAGTTGTTTCATCTCCTTTACACCTGATGGAAGGGCGTTCCACAGGGCGGGCGCCACCACCGAGAAGGCCCTCTGCCTGGTTCCCTGTAACCTCATTTTTTGCAGAGGGGGAACCGCCAGAAGGCCCTCGGAGCTGGACCTCAGTGTCCAGGCTGGACCATGGGGGTGGCGATGCTCCTTCAGGTACACGGATCTTAAACAACCCGCTTTAAAACAGCTGTGCTGGTCGCCATTTTTTTTCAAGGCGCTCACAAACGACTCAGGGCCCAAACACCTGAAAAGGCCTCCTACTTCCCGGAAGACCCTCTCGGGTGCTGAGGTTGGCAGAGCGGGCCCTCTTGGTAGTTCACCCTCCCTCAAAAGCTCAGATGGGTGGCGGGCCAAGGAGGAGAGCCTTCTCTGCGGCAGCCCCTAAGCTGTGGGACTTCCTCTGCACAGAGGTGAGTCTACAGCTTTCAGAGAATTCTGAAGATTCACCCCTTCACCCTGGTTTTCAACACTTGAGGACCCACCAGGTTTTCATGGTTTTTGAGTTGTTTACTTGTTTCTAACACTGTGTTCCTGCATGGCAATGGGCCCTGGGACCTCGGGGTGAGCAAGAAATAACATTAATGCCACAGGTTTGACAGCGGAAAGGCTTCGGGGGAAGAGGAATGAAAGGACATCTGTGTACCAGGGGGAGGCCTTGAGATGTGCACATCAAACCAGGGCATGTTTTTAAAGCCTGTAACAAACACCAATCCTGTTATTACCGTGAACATGATTTGAATCCCAGCATCACCCACACGCAAGGACTGTAGGAGGGTGAAGGTGGGGAGGAGAAAATAAACAATCTTGATTTATACAGCTTCATTGTCACATGCTGGTTAAAGGGTGTTACAAATGACTCAGAGGGAGGGGTCCAGCTTTTTAACCATGCTATTTTTAATTTGGGGGGGGGGCTGCGAGTTCTTTTATCGCCTGAGGCTATATTTTGCATCCGATGTGTTGCCGTTAACAGAGAAAGTAAGCAAGACACTATTAAAGATGGGTTTTCTTTCCGCTGATGAGGGTTGCATCTAAAAAAATAAAAGAATATTTTATTTACACCTTCCCTCTATACTGAGGTATTGATGGCCTCAAAGTTTGTTTAAATCCAACCAGATTAAATGGTTTAAGAGGCAGCTGAGATCTTTCTGAAACTGCTGATGGGCCTGGTTTTAAAACGCCTGCATGCTGCCTCAAAGAGCAGTTCTCTCAACTCCAGGCATTTTGGAACATCTCCTCGGGGAGGGTGAGAAGAGGACAAGCTCAGTTTTTTCCTGACTTTAAAAATAATTCCAAACTGACCTGGCCGGAGGGAGCATCCACTGAAGACACAGTCAGCAGGAGTAGAAACGGGGTTGGGGACAGTGTCAGAAACTCAGATATATAATCTATTTGCCAAACGGTACCTTAAACATGGCTTACGGTTGCCGGGATGAATTGCCTAGGTGCTTTTTATGCAATTTATAAAGGTAAAGGGACCCCTGACCATTAGGTCCAGTCGTGGCCGACTCTGGGGTTGCAGCGCTCATCTTGCTTTATTGGCCGAGGGAGCCGGCGTCCAGCTTCCGGGTCATGTGACCAGCAGGACTAAGCCGCTTCTGGCGAACCAGAGCAGCGCACGGAAACGCCGTTTACCTTCCCGCCGGAGCGGTACCTATTTATCTACTTGCACTTTGACGTGCTTTCGAAATGCTAGGTTGGCAGGAGCTGGGACCAAGCAACGGGAGCTCAACCCGTTGCGGGGATTCGAACCGCCAACCTTCTGATCAGCAAGTTCTAGGCTCTGTGGTTTAACCCACAGCGCCACCCGTGTCCCTATGCAATTTATACTTATTGTTATTATTACTGTTCGTTTTATTTCTATACTGCTTCCTATTTTGAAGAACAAATCACAAAGCGGTTTAGAACACGTGGAAACAAACAACCCAGAATAAAACAAATTCAAGCTCCAGGGGAAACGTTTCAGATCCTACTCTAAGTGACATTTTGCTTTCTCCAGTCGCCAACGAGGCATCTAGGGATCCCCACGTGGTTGCGACTGGGCACAGGCCAGTCGCAAAACGTGGCTGGCACCCGGTTAATTTCTAACACTGCGTTCGGGGAGGGGAGAGTCAGCTGGGTGGTGGCAGAGAGAAAAATAAGGGGGGGGGGAGAGCAAGTTTTAATTTATACATGAAGGGAAGGAAGAGCAGAAATAGGTGTGGGTCTGTATTAGGGTCCCATTTACACAGGGGTTGCATTCTGTGGCCCCGCCCGTTTAATTCAAATCACGTACCCAGAAGCTGTACACCGGCTCCCTCGGCCAATAAAGCGAGATGAGCGCCACAACCCCAGAGTCGGTCACGACTGGACCTAATGGTCAGGGGTCCCTTTACCTTTAATAGGAAGCTATCAAGCAATGACCGGGGTTCAAAGTCCTACTCAACCATGAAGCTCACTGGGCGACCCTGGCATTTCAGACTAGCTTACCTCTCATTGTTGTTGAGGGGATTAAATGAGACGGGGAGAGCCGTATATACGACACCCGGAGCTCGTTAGTAGAGAAAAGGGTGGGCCTGGAACAAACCCCCTTTACTCGGGTGCCAGTCCTGTTGGACTCAATGGGGCTTACATCTGAGTAGTCATATGAAGAATGTGATCTCCTCTACTGGCCTGCGTCATGACTTGGCAACGCTTGACGGCTAATGGCTGTCATCCAAGCGTGATGCAGCCCGTCACCCGTCAGTAATACCTGGGTCACTGCCACTATGAGTCACGCCGGCCGAGCAGGCCAAGTGAAATAAATGATAATTAAGACCCATAACATCCAGATTTCAAGGGAGAGTCCCATGGACTGCAAGAAGATCCAACCTCTCCATTCGGAAGGAAATCAGCCCTGAGTGCTCACTGGAAGGACAGATCCTGAAGCTGAGGTTCCAAGACTTTGGCCACCTCAGGAGAAGAGAAGACTCCCTGGAAAAGACCCTGATGTTGGGAAAGATGGAGGGCACAAGGAGAAGGGGACGACGGAGGACGAGACGGTTGGATAGTGTCTTCGAAGCTACCAGCATGAGTTTGACCAAACTGCAGGAGGCAGTGGAAGACAGAAGTGCCTGGCGTGCTCTGGTCCAGGGGGTCACCAAGAGTCGGACACGACTAAACGACTCAACAACAGCAATCCTTGAGTAGGACTCAACACTGCCCATGACGGCTAATGCGCTAGGTAATGGGTTGATTCTCACCCTAAGATGACGAGGGTGATTTCCCTCTAACCTATCCCACCCAGTGTTTGAAATTTGCCAGGGACCAGACACATTTTGCATGTGACTTTCAACCTGGGAAGATGCCGGGGTGTCAGTATGGCACCGGACCTCCATCATCTGGGGATCATTGGGTCTTGACTGTTTCCACGCACTAATACACCACCCTGTAGAATCAGTTGTATTTTATCTGTGCAATTGCAATGAATTTTAGAAACCAAAACGCTTTTTTCCATGCAGCCCGAGTAGGAGCAGGAGCAGTTAAGGAAAAGAGGTTGGAGTATAGGCCCAATATATAATTGTCCCTGGATCAATTTGTTAGCCGCCCTGAGCCCGGCTTCGGCTGGGGAGGGCGGGATATAAATAAATTTTATTATTATTATTATTATTATTATTATTATTATTATTATTATCATCATCATCATCATCATCATCAAGCGACTTTTCATCGTTTAAGTTCTCAAAGCTCTTCACCAGGGGTCAGCAAGCTTTTTCAGCAGAGGGCCAGTCCACTGTCCCTCAGATCTTGTGGAGGGCCAGACTATATTTTTTGGGGGGGGGGGGAATGAACGAATTTCCACAAATAACCGAGAGGTGCATTTTAAATAAAAGCACACATTCTTCTTGTGTAAAAACACCAGGCAGGCCCCACAAATAACCCAGAGATGCAATTTTTAAAAAGGACACGTTCTACTCATGTAAAAACACACTGATTTCTGGACTGTCCGCAGGCTGGACTGAGAAGGCAATTGGGCCTCATCCGGCCCCCGGGCCTCAGTTTGCCTACTCATGCTCTTGATCTAGCTCAAAGTTGTCATCTGAACTAGCCAGATTAATTTAATTGAGAAGCAATCATTTGAACTAGCCCATCATTTGAAAAATGAGACTTTATAGAGCCATTGTGCCCCAAAATGGCAAATTATGGTAGGTATTGCATTTTGGTGACTGCAACCTTTGTTTAAAGAGCCGTTTGGTGCCCCCATATTATTATTAATAAACAAGATTCGAAGCGTTAGGCTGGCAGTGCTGTTTCCTCCCTCCTCTTCCCCAAAGCACACCATATGACTATTACTTATTACTTTCCACGGTTAGCAGTAAACCAGAATTATGGTAATAGGATGATGATTTTCCCCTCAGCCACCCAGAGTGCACCATATTATTATTAATATTCTCAGTAATGTTATTAAATTCAAAGTACGGTATTGGGGTGGTGCTGATCGCTGCCCCCCTCTCACTACCCCAAAATAGGTCACTTCATCATCAGTTACTGATATTACTAATGTTAAGAATAAGTTAGAATTATAGTATTAGCATTACAGTATTTCCCCCCCTTCGACAGTGTTCTCGAAGCTACCAGCACGAGTTTGACCAAACTGCGGGAGGCAGTGGAAGACAGGAGGGCCTGGCGTGCTCTGGTCCAGGGGGTCACGAAGAGGCGGACACGACTAAACGACGAAACAACAACAACAACATTTCCCACCCCACATACATTTTAATTAAGGCATGAATAAAAATATTACTACTACTACTAGGTACAATATTATTAAGAACAACCCAAATACATTTCAATTAACTACGGCAGTAATAATCCCGATAGCTACACCAGTAATTACAACAACAGCAACAGTAACAATAACTGTTATGGCTTCAAACAGGATGGGGAACCGCATGCTGAGATTCCTGCATTGCAGGGGGCCGGACTAGATGACCGCTGGGTTCCTTACAGCACTACGATTCTACGAAGATTATTATTGATAACCCTCACGCATTTCATTTAATGGTGCCAGTGAGAATAATGTTAATACCAGTAACAGCAGCAGAAGCAACAGGAAGAGTAACTCCTACCATTAGCGAGCCCAATACATTTCAATTGACGTCAGTGGTGACACCAAAAATAATAATGCCAGTAACAATAATGACAATAGAGATATTAACGAGGCTGGTCCAAGGGACGATTCTTGCCGATTGAAAACTGCATTATTAACAATATTACAAACTGCATGTTATATAACATGAATACAGTGGTGCCCCGCAAGACGAACGCCTCGCAAGACGGAAAACCCGCTAGACGAAAGGGTTTTCCGTTTTGGAGGCGCTTCGCAAAACGAATTTCCCTATGGGCTTCCTTCGCAAGACGAAAGCCCATAGGGAAAGCTCCGGGACAGCGGGGAAGCGCAGCGCGTCTTCCCCACTGTCCTCGGATCTCCTCCGAAGGCTGCCGGTGGGGCGGAGAGACCTCCTCCCGCCGCCAGCCTTCGGAAGGCTGCTCCGAAGGCTGCCGGTGGGGCGGAGAGACCTCCTCCCGCCGCCAGCCTTCGGAAGGTTCCTCCGAAGGCTGGCGGTGGGGCGGAGAGACCTCCTCCTGCCGCCAGGCTTCGGAAGGCTCCTCCGAAGGCTGGCGGTGGGGCGGAGAGACCTTCTCCCCGCGCCAGCCTTCGGATGGCTGTCCTGAAGACTTGCGGTGGGAGGAGGGTTTTCCTTCCCACCGCCAACATTCAGAATGCTGTTCTGAATGTTGGCGGTGGGGAGGAAAAACCCTCCTCCCACCGCAAGCCCCGGGAACAGAGGAGAAGCGCCGCGCGCCTTCCCCTCTGTTCCCGGACCTGTCCTGAAGGCTTGTGGTGGGGAGAAAAGCCCTTCTCCGCACCGCCAGCCTGGCAAGCGGTCTGCATAGGAACGCATTAATTGATTTTCAATGCATTCCTATGGGAAACCGTGCTTCGCAAGACGAAAAACTCGCAAGAAGAAAAAACTTGCGGAACGAATTAATTTCGTCTTGCGAGGCACCGCTGTACTAATAATAGGGGGAGCAATGACAACATTATTAACAACCCTGATGCATTTTAATTGATGACGACAGTCATGATGCGAATAATAACAATACCGACGAGAACTATATGATTGATACCGACAGCGCGGTTATTGCGAATTGAAATTTTAACATATACATTTTGGTAGATGGGATAGCTCAGCTGGCAGAGAATGAGACTCTCGGTATCAGGGTTGGGGATTTGAGCAGCACGTTAGGCAAAAGATTCCTGTATTGCAGGGGGCTGGACTAGAGGACCCTCAGGGTCCCTTGACACTCTACAATTCTATGACTGTCTACATGCACTATAGTAGTGGTATTATATTATATATATAAACATAAATATTCTGTATGTGTATAAAAATATTCTCTGTGTGTGTGTATATATATATATGTGTGTGTGTGTGTGTAAAATCTTATGAAGCATATTATGAAGTAAGGGATATATTCCCAATATTTAATAGTAATATGGAGGATGTTTATAGTGATGCTGAAAGCCCCACAAGGGAGTACACACACACACACACACACACACACACACACTGTGAGTCCTTTAGACGAGACCCCGTGAATACAAAGGACACAAGTTACACAGGGCCTCTTTTAAAAAACTCGCCCTGTATATATAGTATATATAGTGAAATTATATCTAAAATTTAAACGTGTGTGTGTGTGTGTGTGTGTGTATATGTGTGTGTGTGTGTTTGAATATTTAATATGCTTATCACCCTGAAGGTGGGAGCCTGGTTCCCCTTCCCATTCATATTATTAAATTGTATACATATATACATACATACTTATGTGTGTGTGCATTTATGTGTGAATATATATAAAATTGCCAATGTTGAACATGATTGTTCCCGCTCCCCTCCCATGATTAAACTCTCTCTCCATATATTTGTGTGTCTGTGTGCATATATATATATATATATATATGATTACCAATATTGAATATGATTATCCCCGAAGCAGGGGAGCCCGGTTCCCCCTCCCCCTCCTATTATAATACAGTATATATAACACATATTTTTGTACGTGCATGTGTGTGTGAAAACATTAAAAACATTACCAATACTGAATATGATTATTCCCCCCCCCGGGGGGGGGGAAGTCCGGTTCCCCCTACTATTAAATTCTATATACCGTATATAAACATATATTTTTGTGTGTGAGCATGTATGTGTGAAAATATATTTCTATATCTGATTACCAATATTGAATATGATTATCCCCCCGAGGGGGGTGGAGTCCGGTTCCTCCTCCTACTATTAAATTATATACACACACACACCAATACTGAATATGATTATTCCCACCGACGGGGGGGGGGGGGAGTCCAGTTCCCCCTCCAACTATTAAATTTATATATATATATATATATATATATATATATATATATATACACACACACACACACACACACACACATATATAAACATATATTTTTGTGTGTGCATGTTTGTGTGAAAATATATACAGTACTGTATCTGTATCTGATTACCAATATTGAATATGATTATCCCCCCAAGGGGGGAGGGGAGTCCGGTTCCCCCTCCTACTATTAAATTTTATATACATATACATATATATATATACACACACATATATACATATATATATACATATATATATATATATATATATATATATATATATATATATATATAAACATATATTTTTTTTGTGTCTGTGCGTGTTTGTGTGGAAATATATACAGTATCGATATCTGTATCTGATTACCAATA